>NC_066319.1:32321092-32328592 GCF_022539315.1 Serinus canaria | reverse complement strand
GAGTAAATAAGAGTATAATACCTTCAGTATTTCTTTTAAATTAAATGTGGAAAGTGGACCTAAATTCTGCCCACATAGTTTAAGTTGGGTGGAAATTCAGTACAGTGGAAAGTTTTACAGATTGTAGCCTTGTCTTCTTCCATTCCAGAATACAGACTACTTGATTTGATAGCCTTCTATTTTTCATTTTCCAGTAACGTTGATCTTGAGATAGAGATTATGGTAATATCACACCAAATTCCTTATTTAAATGGTGCATTGTTGTTGCAATTGAGAAAATCTTGAGTTCTCTTAGTTTTCTTTTGCATAAAGTAATAGAGCTTAGAATTGACCTCTATACTGCTTATTTTAAGTATATCAAAAGACAATTATGCTATAATAGCCACCATTCCATATATTGTAAATGAAAAGTTCACAGTTTCTGTGAATAAAATGCATCCTCTTAGTGTTTCACTATTTGGGTGTGAGCAGGAGAGCCTTGTGTGCCAGTTTTCAGTTTTTGACCACCTTCAATTTCTTTTGGGATGCTGTACAGTATGAAGAATGTGCTCTATGTATCCTTTGACTTAATCAAGTTCAAAACATGTTATTTAACCAAGCACTATAATAATTCTTTTTCCTATTACCTTACTAGAGCTCTCAGATTTTTCTATCAGTTTATGGAAGATTAACTCCAAACAAAACTCTGGGGCCAAGGAGAGGTGGCGCCTTACATAAGTGTAATGAAACCCTGTAAATGTAACATCACATATTATAGTTATCTCTGTATCCTAAAAAGAAAAATAAAGTCAATGATGTTGTTAAAATAGATAAATTCTGTACTTAGTATCCTTTTAAGACATTGAATTCCAGGTGTTGAATTCTGTGGTGCAAAACTCTATTCTAGTTATGGTCTAATAAATGCTAAGTAATGGAGATTATGTCTTCCCTCAATCTATTTGCTCTGCTCCTTTTCATAAAACCCAAGTTGCTGTTGACCATCTTCTCTGCCACAACACAGTGCTGGCTCATATTCAGTTTGCTGCCCTATCAGGGCCTCCAAGTTCTTCTCTGCAAAGCTGCTCCCCAGCCAATCCATCTCACCTTGCATTGTTGCTGGGATTGCTCCTTCCCAGGTATAGAACTGCCCATTGACTCTTACTAATAAATTTCATGAGATTGCTGCTGGCCCATCCTTTAGCCTGTCTAGGTCTATCTGAATGCCAGCCTTGACTCCTGATTGGTTGTCTTTTGCATCCTCCAGGTCATTGTTGAAAATGGTAAACAGGAATGGCAATTGATGATAGCAGCTACATAAAGAAGGACAGAATCTTACACCTTTCTTTAATCTTACCTTTTCCACCCTCTTTTTATTTACACTTAGATAATAATATAAAATGCAATCTCAAGCTGCTTCTATATGACTACCTGCTGTGGATTATTAGCCTGTCTATAAAGTCAGAATATCCTTCCATCTTCCTCTACTTTTCCTAGCTCTTGAATAAACAGCTTCAAAAAGTAAATGTGTATCGTCAGGTTTTCTACACTCAGCTCTTGGTAAAATGTTAAAAAGAAACAAGATGCCTTTTATATGCTGAAGAGTATAAAGCATTGAGCAGTTGTGCAGAGCAGTGCTGGTATATGTTGATATTCATCTACACTCCACTTGCCTTGTGAAGACAGACAGCAGGAAAGAATTGGACAACAGTTCTGAAACAAGCATTGTGCAGCATTTCAAACTGCACAGTAGAGATATAACTATTTATACTATTACTGAATTTTAGAAACTAGTATAAGGTGATTAAAAGCTGTGACTTCAAAATTGTCAAGTATATCTAGGCAGCGTTCATAACATAATCTGTCTACCCTGAACACTGCCTAAATATGAGTTCCTTGTATGTCAACAAGGTTTAACATACATAAAATTATTTTCAAAGTTGTATGACCTCCCCCAAAAATGCATGCATAGCTTTCAGAAATTATTTTCAACTCTGAAGAAGCTCTTTTGCAATATTCTCAAATTGCTAAATTGGATACACACAAGCACCTTATTTTCAACAGTGCAATAGAAACAGGAGGATGAGTCTACAATGCAAAATAGTTTTCATGTCACCAGTTTTACTGTGTGTTTTCAACATGAATACTGACAATAATTTAGTGAAGCATCCCTAGTCTGTCTTTTCTTTTTGTAAGTGGGAAAATATTTTTGCTTCCACTTACTCTGGTAGGTGTGCACAACTGAAGTGAATGATGCTTACATGACCAAGTTTCTAACCACTGCATACCACCTTCTTGATGTTCTTGAAATACTGGTTGAGTTTTGGGCCAAATACTATTCTCAGTTTACAAAATAAACATCTGAACCATGAGCAGGTTAATTAATTCAGCCACAGACCTATGGCAAGTTTGTATGAATGCAAAGACAAAAATTCAATCTTCAACTTGACAGACATTGATTCATGAGGGCTAGATACTTCTGAGTCCACACATACTCATTCCTGGCTTCCTCTTTAAGCTAGAAAGGGAAAAATGGATGAACACAAAGTGAAAGGCAATTTTTCTTTTTAACCTCTCTAAGTCTATTGTCCACTTTTTCAGAGAAAATTCAGCTTTTCCATAACACTGAGCAAGGTTCAGTCTTCCCATTTCTGTATAAATGTCTGATGAATGCAGCCTCAGTAGTGCACTGATAAATTGGTGCTGGAGAAAATTTTTCTTGAGACAGTATTGCTGAGAAAAGCTGTTTGCCTTCAAATTCTGAAAGTTTCCTTTCTTTGGACTATTCCAACTTCTCTTTCTATAATATACCAGAGCAAGCCTATGTCTTAAGCAGGTAGAGAACATGCTTGGTGTTAAACATTGCACATTGGTGAGTTCCTTGAGCAGTGTCACCTCAGTTGTAGGATCATGGCCATCAACTAAATTAAGTTGGTTCTGTTTGTAGAATTGCATATCTTTGAACTCACAGGAGGAAAACATTCTTCAGCGTGAGATGTGTTACTTCCATAACAGAGTTAATAAAATGGGTGTAAATATTGCAGCTTCAGCCTTAGTTTATCAATAGCAGTGGGAATGGGCCTTGCTGTCTTCTCTTAAAATGCTGTTCACTGTAAATAATTCAATTTGAACTTTTCTTCAGACCTTCCCCTAGCATATATGCAGCACTGTTCTGAAGCGTGAGTATTAAATCCCTGGAACATCTTGCCATCAATTTTTTCTCAAGTAACTCTCAAGTACAGCATCCAGGTACTTCATATTGAAGGTGCTAAAAAAGCAATGCATGACTTAACTTCGTTCTACTTCAGAACTGACTGCTTGAGCAAAAAAGCATAAAATAAAGAGGGTGCCAAATGCAGTGTACCTGAAGAGTGTTGCTAAAATGTCTCAGTAAAAAGCTGACTAAACAACATAACATAGGACCAGTTGTCTGAAGGGGTGATCCAATATTTGACATCCTCAAGACTATCTTAAGACAATGAAAAAAACCAAATAAAACAGTCAAAAACATTTGAAAAAGATATTTAAAACCCAATAAAAATCAATTTGCTGAAGACTTATGTTAGGAATTTTTTTTCCCATGTAGGATCCATGACCCTGAAAACTCTCTTTAGGTTACATGTTCCAGTTTTTTAGGTAAAATAAAACAAACTCTGTTTTTCTTTTCATTTTAGGTCATCTTAATCCAAAAAATATAGATCCTTCAAGCAATAAAATTACCTAAGTTTAATCACTTCTTTGACTAAGGAGATTGGAAACCATTATTTGAAAATCAGAAGAAAGTTAGCAGGTCAACAAAGTATAATGCTGCCAGCTGAGATTTCTTCTGTTTTTTTAAAAGAATAATTTAGGTGGTTTACACTATGCAAAAAATGCCTTTAGGCAGAAGGGGAAGGCATGTCATCCCAGCTTTACTCAGTCACGTTGTTTTGTGGTTGCAGCACAGTCAGCACTGTGCTCTCTGATGCTTTTGAGACTTATTCAGCTGAGCAGAAAAACTCTGGACTCCTTCTGTAGTAAACCACAGCTGTAAAAGGGAGATGTTGATGGACTGAGGAGAGTTCACTGGAGGGCTGCTGGGATAGCAAAGGCGATGGAACACTTTCCCTGTGGGGGGAAGGCTCTGGGAACTGGGGGTTAGTCAGCTGGGAAAAGAGATGGTTTCACAAGGAAAGAAGAGCAGCCTACTGTTACCTATGGGGATTTTATTAGGAAGATAAATGCAGGCTGTAGAAAATAGTGACATGGTGGTAAGATTAGAAATAGGTATAAATTAAAACATGCGATGTACACAACTGAACATTTAGTAACTTTTGTGGTCCATAAATGTTACATGTTCTGCTTTTTGTTTTGCTAAGGTAGGTGTTCAGTACTTACAAAATAAATTTATTGAGAGATTTTAACGATGAAGGTTTTCTCTTGTATGATTGACTCTTGAACTTGTTTGGTAAGCCTTAAGATTATGCTAAAATAATGATAAAATAATAAATAAAGTTAATAATAAATTATGTTAAAATAATTAAGGCTGTTATTGAAACTTTATTGCATATGTATGACCAAAGAAAGAAACAAGATCTAGAGGAATCTATGTGATTATCTAGAGGAAAAGTCCTACAGGAGATTGAAATTGAACATAGTAACTGTAATTATCTAAAAGGAAGTCTATTATGGTATGATAAAACTGTCAAAATAATGATTGAGAGCTGTAACAAGTCACACAGAAGATCAATAAAGCTAATCTTACGTCATAGCTTGAGAATCTAGAAATCGTATTTTGACCTTAGTTCACAATAGAGCCATTCAAAACATATTTAATAAATGGGTTACAGTACTTTTTCTTAATTAAAAATTAAAATTGTTCCCAATTGTTTTCTCCAGTGAAGTAGGGAATATGTTTCCAGTCCGCATGGTGTGCATGTTATTTTACTGATTGCTTACTCTTTCTAAGGAATTATTATTTTATTTTGATCTGTTCATGTACACAAATTTTGGGGTTTTTTCCATGCAATTTGCTTCATTTTCCATTCTACATAGGCTCTATCCTCCATATATTCTACACTATTTGAATGCCTTCCAGTTGTGTGTTAAGCTGCAAGGCTACATCTCTTGTTCCTCTTTCCTATTCTCTGAAGGAGAAAGTGTTTGGTTTAGGAGTATGCTGGCTTTGGCTGGGGTAGCACTAACTTTTTTCACAGTGGATGATATGGGGCTGTGTATTGGACTTGTACTGAACACAGAGTTAATCATATAGAGATTCTTTTTATTGCTGAGCAGGGCTCAGACAGAGCCAAGGACTTTTCTGCTTCTTGTGCTGTCAGGCTGGTAAGGAAACTGGGGATGCATGGGAGGCTGGAAGGAGACACAGCTGGGACAGGTAACCCCAACTGAATAGAATATTCCAGACCATGTGACATCATGATCAGTAAAGTGAGAGGAAGAAGGAGGAAGGGGATGCATTTGGAGTGATGATCTTAGTCTTCCCAAGTCACTGTTACCCATGATGGGTTCCTGTTCTCCAAGAATGGCTGAACACTTGCCTGCCCATGAGAAAAAATGCATTGTTTTGCTTTCCCTGTTTTTCACTTTCCATATTAAACTGTCTTTATCTCAGCCTGTGAGTTTTCTTACTTTTACCTTTGCAGCTCTCTCCCTGATCCTGCTGGTGTGGTAGTAAATGAGCAGCTAGTCATGATAGGTTTCAAAAAACTTCCTGACATTGTGTTTCTTCCAGCTCTGCCCTCCAGCAGGCACTTACCGATAACCTTCACCCATCGATCTTTTGTCTCCCAAAGAAACTCTTAAAAGAAGTGTAAAAATTGCTTTTGGTTTGTATCACTTCCAAAATGCTGATCCTTTTTTTGAGAATTGCTTGGTTTCCTTATAATTTTTAAAACTAACAGTACCAGATATCCAGCCTTTTGAAATCCTGTTATGCCTTTGGGCCCTGATATTTTGTGGTTATGAGTTTCATAAATGTGTCTTTGCATAGAAAAATGTTTAAATCTAAATGCTCTCTTTAGAATTCCTATGAGTGTTCTAACCCACAGCAGAAATGGTAAGCAGGCGTTGTCTTTTTTGGTATCCTTTTTTTTATTTCTCTCTTCTAAAATAAATGTTTCATTTCCCAAATTTTATGTGTTTCATTAGGCCATCAGTGGTTTTTTTCTGTCTTTGAACTTCTAGTTCTCCCTACACTTTTGTGATAGGAAGACCGAAATTAGTGTGGTATTTCCAGATGAGTGTAAGCAGGAGGTTTCCATTATGAGGAGTTTGTTAATATTTTCAAAATCCATTTCTTCTTATTGAGCCTAAATAAACTCAATTCTTAGGGAATGCACAAGCTTGTTTCAGCCAGTTTAGAGACTAGTAAAATATAAGAATAACTGACCTGTTTCTTCCACCGTGCATTACTGGATATTATGATTCAAGAATATTTTGTGTCCTGGGCTCTAGTGTCTCTGAAGACATAATCTCCAAGTGCTAAGCCCCATTTTCTTCACCTTTCAAACTGTGAAATCCCATAACTCAGATTAAATTTACACTCAGAGTTGCCATTCCCAAGTATCTCTTTGGGAAATGGAACTCTGTCTATTCCTATTGTTGTTTTCTTTAGGAAAGCTACAAACAACTGAAAGTTGAAGTAATAGAAAGAGGTTTTTAAAATAATTTTGAGTCCTTGGTAATACAATTTATGCCAAGCTTAGTTACAAGACTGTAGAATTTCTCGCCTTTCTGAAGTTTCCAAATCAGAATTCTGTTTACTTTTCTGAACAACTTTCTTCAAGGCTGATTCTCTTTTTTCTCAGTGCCTACCCCTGCTGATCTCATGTGACAGAACTGTTTACTTGCGTTCAGTGTCAAAATTTGCTTGACTTACATTTAATCTTGTGTTTCTTTTCAGATTAGTAAAAGAATTCAGTAGACAGAATGAAGAGGCACACGTTTCACTTACAAAATCCTTTTTCTGTCTGCTATTGAAACATGTATTCATTTAGCCTTTTCTCTGAAATTCTGTTGCTTTTCTGTCCACAAATTAAATGAGAGCCCAGCCCAGAAAATACTTAGGCAAGGCCATCATGTGTTTGACCTGAAGCTTGCAGCTATGTAGAGCTGCAGCTTTTCAATAGTTGCCAGTTTACTCAGATTCATTGTCAGGATTGTAACCTGAGTTTGACATATTTGAATCCTCTATAACCTCTTCACTTAACTTTTGTTAGGTTCTTACAAAACATTTTAAACAACCTGATTTAGTAGGTGTCAACCTATGTCACACCACTGTTAACTTTTGTTGTGAGGAAATGGGCATGTGTTTCTTGTTTGCAGAGTCTAAACCTTGACAGGGCTTTGAGATTTTTCTCTGCTTGTGTCTGTGTGACTAGGTTGTTTCCTTAGCTACTACTAGTGAACTTCAACAAAGATTTAATATGACAATTCATTTTCTTTAATTTTCTTTTTCATGACGTGTCCAAAAACTGCAAGTTTAGGCACGCATCAACTTTTTGCAGTGCATTGGTCATTCCTTAG
>NC_066319.1:32193592-32316092 GCF_022539315.1 Serinus canaria | reverse complement strand
TTCCTACCAAGTGAAAAATGGTTATTGTTTTAATTTTTAGTGTTAGTAATGTAAATATGCACACCACATTTTGTTTCACATTTTCAAAGTTTTTATGCTAAGTAAAACATCTATTTTTAACAGCGTACAAAGGCTGAGGTAAAATGCCTATTTATTCTTAGTATTTACTTATAAAATTTATAACTTATAACAACTTACATATTAGTATAAGATACATAGATGCAATATGGTGTGTTGCTTTTGGATGTGTTTTTGCTTAGTGGAAATCCTTGTTGTTAAAAATATTTGCACAAACATTTGCCCCTGTCCGTGATGATAGCTCTTTATAGATCTTTCAGAGCCTTTAAACTCATTCAGGGGCTTGTATTCCTTTGCCTCATGTGGTATAGTTTCCTAAATAAATTATTTTCTTGCAAATGCTACGTTCACCTGGTTGTGATGCTATTAAGGGGTAACTTGGGGAGTAGATTACAATGCCAATCTCCTTTACTTTCATGGAAGTGCTTACACATATCCATTGACAACAGCATTGCTGCTTATATGGCAGATCCCTTCGTGTCACAGGCTCTGTCAGTCCTTTCACAGTGTCACCTGAGTCTTTTGATTCAGTTACTGAAGACCATGACAAAGCTTTGGCTCTGAGTTGAGGCAGAACAGATGAAGAACAGGAAAAGAGTAGTTTTTCATTTTGTTTACAGGATTGAAGCACGCACAGGTTAAAGGAATTACTCAGAAGTCATGCAGGAAATCTTTGGCAAAATGGGGAACCTTGCTGGTCTCAAACCTGATCTACACATAAGGATTCAATGATGTAAATACACCACCAGCTGAGCTCCTTCAGAGGTTGTTCCCAGGACAGAGGCAGCATATGCAGTGTTGCCTTTTCTCTGAGAAATTTTAAAATATTTGATGTTTTTAGAAGGTATTTTTCTAGAATAAAGTCTTTCCACTGCTATTAGTAATTAACTGGTATTTGCAACTACCCAGTCTAAGCACATGGAGAGGAAACAATGCCGAGGCACACTATGTTTGAAAATTAACTAAAGGTGTCTCCTGTTTTACGTTCTTTTTTCATTGTAGTATCAATATCCGTAAGTAAAAAAATGATAGGTGCTAAAATTAGCTTCTTATTTCTTTTGACTTACATTTGTACATTTCAAAAAAGCAGAGAAAGCCTTTTCCCCACACTTAAGTGCACTTAGAAAAATGTGTCAACACTGAGTAAGTAAATACTTGAATTTGAAAACTAATAAATTGGAATCAGGAAGTCTTTTAAAAGTTTCTTAAAGGCTGTTTAGAATCTTCTAATAGGATATGAAGGTTATTTTGAATTACACTTACTGTCTACCAAGCAGTTTCCTTAGAAGCTCTATGTGCTTCTGAAGCACAAACTGTCCAGTAGAACTAAGTAAATAAGGGCCTGTTTTCACCTTGGGCTGATAAAATCCTTTCGTGTTTCAAGACTTTAGTGATAATTGTGTCAGAAAGGGTAAGTATTTATGAATTTTTACGTTTCTATTTGCTGGGTGGATAACTTTCAAAATTATTAATATCATCAATGTTTTTATTAATAAAGTGTAACCAAGCTAACAGGTTTTTTGTATTTTTTTTTATTTTTTTATTTCTCTAGCCTCCAAAACTCTTATAAATAGCATGCTACGGGACCCTTCTCAGATTCCAGATGGAGTGCTAGCAAATCAAGTCTATCAGGTATTAATCACACTTGTTTTGTTTGGTTTGGGTTTTTTTTCCTGTGGCAATTCTGTTATCTGCCTAGCAGAGTAAAAGATTTTAAACCTCATTTAATTACTGTCATCATAAACTATCAGTGAGGTCAGAGTGCACTATAAATGGCAGTGCAATATTTGTGAGAGGAGCATTTCACTTTTTAATAGCTTGCTTTTATAGTGAATAAAAGCATGCAGTTTTTGTTTTCTGTGATTAAATCTGAACAGCATCTGATAGCCTTTTTGAAGAAAAGTAATTACTGTTTTTAAGATACTCTTTAACTATAATGGTTTTGTAGTTGCCCATCAGTATACTACTTCTCTTATTTGTCTGCAGTGTACTGTGAATGACTGTTGTTATGGACCACTGGTGGACTGCATCAAACAGTATCCTTTCCCATAAAATTTTAGGTGCTCAATTGATGAGCTTAGACTGTGTGGAAGAGATGTGTCTAGCTTTAACCTGACATAAAGTTCTGCTTCACAAAACACATTTCATACTCCTCTCTTTTACATTCAGTCAGCTGGAGGGTCACTGTGGAGCTTTTTCTTAGCTAACAAAAATCAGATGGACCATGGGAAGATGTCAGTTTGCTGGTTACACATCCATATGTATGCCTGATTGAACGTCTGTGCTTTTGATTACTTGAAATGCGTATCTGGTTTTTGCTTAAGACTAAGTGACCATGCTTTGAGTGGTGGAGTTGGACTAGATGATCTCTTGGAGAAACCTTCCAAACTCAGTTATTCTGTGATGAAATTAATAAGTTTCATACATAGTGTTCAACATTATGGCTTTACTTTGTTATGAATGTGAGTTTTAACTGAAGTGATTGACTGATTAGTATTTTTAAACCCCTATCCAATATAGTTCTTTTATGTTCTCTTCTTCTTAAATGAGATTTAGCTGTAGTAAAAAAACTTATATATCCTGAATTTTCAGGGATTTTTTTTTTGTAGTGTTGAAGTAGTTAATTAGAGAGCCATACGCTGTGTACACTGAGGGAACTCCATGTGGCACTGTGTTCCAGACTAAGATTATAATTTGGTAGGAGTGATCACTAAGAACCCAAATCTATTTTAATAAAATCCTGCAGAAGCAGCTCTTCTGTTTCAATCTGTGGTCAATGGGAAACTTTCAAAATCATGGCCTGCTATCACTGAGCAGGCTAGTAAGGCAGCTCTTTCCCAAGTCCTAGAGAATCCTTGCATAAATCTCTGCATGCAGTTTGGGGGAAAATCTTGGTTTCACTGTACAGGTGCAAGATAGGAAAGCTGCAGTCATGTTTAGTTATTAATGAAAACAGTACTTTATGTAGTTGTGATTCACATGATTGTCACTCCTTAAAAATACTTACTTTCTGCTAGAAACACTTGTGTCTACTACAGCCTCAGCTCTACCCCCATTAATTTTAACAGCAGCAGGACAGAGTTCTAATTGTCTTTGTATTTTGTGCTTTTAATTGTAATTTTAAATATTCATTGAGATTATCTTCACAATTAAACAAATTGCTCTGAAAGTGGATTAATCTAATAAGCCACACATTTTAAAGGATTATTGATCACTGGTTTTCATATCCAGAATTTTCAGATTAATACTTTGTGGATGAGCAATCTGGCTGTAGTGTTACCAAAATGCCAAGTTTAAAAATAAAAAAGACACATATGTAGAATTATGAACCATTTTTAAGACTTATTTGCCTGCAGTCTAGAAAATATTTTTATATCCTACTCATATTTGGCTCAAATCAGTTGTTGAATATGCAGTGACATCAATGAGAATAATGAGTTTTTCAATTCCATTTTGGTACAAAAAAGTTTAATACTAAGCTGTGTGAGTGCATTACTCTAAGTATGTTGCTGAATTAGATGTTAATTTTGAGGTGCATAAAATAGTTAAAAATCAATTTAAAGTTAAGGTTTTAAAAGCATAATGTCTTCTGAAGGATTGCATATTGATTTTAAATATAACTATCTAATTGTATATGCATGGACCAAAGTATGAAGTCAACCTCTTTGTAAATGCCAAGAGGCTATTTTTCAGTAATAGTTCAGATGCTTACGGGAAACTAGGCTGCTAGATTGCATGAGTAGAAAATGGCTTGTGATGTTATTTACAAGTTTTGCCCCATGGTCATTGCCATACATCAATAACAGGTATTATTATAGACTAAGTGTTTTTGCTTATGGTGCATTGTAAATTCTGTTTGCAGTATTATTCTTACCTTTTTGCCATTCTACATTTGTCCCTTTTGTTCTGAAATTGCTAGTAGATTTTACATGATACATCGTTTCAATTTATATAAGATGTATATACATATGAAGTGATCCCATAGAATTATTTTTTGCTGTTCAGTAAGAAGGGTAAGCTAAGGGTAAGCTTCACATGAGCTAATTACTTAACTGTAATAGTAGGATGATCTGTAGTTTAAGTTTTAAGATGTGATTTTAAACAGAATTTGGAGCTTAACTGCTTTTAACACAAGGTCTTTTATTGTATCGTTCCATAGGATTCTTCTTAAAAGCTTCCAGGGTAGAACTTTGACCTCCAAGAGGATATATTAAAAATATTTAATATGGTGATTTTTTTTTGCATATTCCAAGGAATAGCACATTGGATCAACAGGCTGGCAGTGAAGTGAAAAGGACTTCACTATAAAGTATGATTTCATTTGTCACTGACATTAATTCATGCTTCTGAAAAATCAATTAAAAGGATTTTTTTTTTAAAGGAAGATGTTTCAGATGAAGGTAGTACCTATCAATTTCAAAATATAAAGAAAGAAAACCAGTTTGTTTCATCCTTTGCTGGATTAGAGAATTGGTTACTTGTCAGTAAAGTACAACTTTAAAGGTATTTTACTGCAGGTTTTAGGATCACACTTTCTTTTATATTTAGAAGAATAAACAATAAAGAAAAAATGGAAATACTGCCCTTAAATGTACTGAATAAATATGGTCAAATGGGTCTTAATTCTATAAAGTGTGTGCTATTGGTACAATAATCTGATTTTTGCAAAGTTGCGTATGCTTCTAAAAATCACTATAAGGATTTTCAAAACTTAGAGTTCCTATCACTTGGCACTTCTGAAATGCAGATGAAGGCAAATAAATTCTACTTTTGATGTTCCTATGGAGTTGCTTCTTTTCCAAAATAATCTTCCATTTCTTAACCTAAAGCTATCAGCGCTATTGGGCACGAGCACGAAGTCTTGCTGCGAGAAATGCTTTTGGAAAAAAATCTCTCTTTCATAGGTAAGAATCTGTAGTAGAGACTATCCAGTGAGGTCTTAACTTCAGAGATGTTGGTAATTGCTTACCTGGGACAAAATTCAGCCCAAATGCTCCTTTTATTAGGTAGGAAAGGAAGAGTAAAATATGACTGATGCTATATGTGTTATCTTTTATTGATTTAGAACTGAGCAGGAACTCAGTTACCTAATACCCTATATATACAGCACATGCACAGGCTTGCAATTAATATTTTATAGAATAAGTAGTTGAAAAAAATGCTTTAATATCTGCTGCAGTATTACTTTTGGTGTCATGAGATATTAGCCATAATCCAGGCCTTATGAGATTTAAGAAGAAGCATATGAAATATTAGCTTCAGAATGCTTTATGTATTAAAGAACTGCTAGAAGATTCACTCATTTACCTTGCTGTGCAGTTTCTGCTGAATTTTTGCCCCCTGCTTCCCAATTAATGCAATTACTCTTTTTTACACTCCCAATTTCTAAAGTTATTTTAAGGATTAATTAGTTAGCAAGTTACTTTTCATTTTTTTCTTTTAGCCTGCAGTATGTTTCTTTTACATGGGTGCCATTGAAACTAAGATTAATGTTCAAAGTATCCAGTCTGTAAATGTGATCACAAACAGTGACCTCTTAAATCTTGGATTGCTTATGTGATGAGATGACAGTGAAGTGAAATGCTCTCTTCTGTTAATGGTTGAGCATTGTACTAAATTTGTGTGAATTTTGCTGGGTTTACCTGGAGCTATGATCTCTCCTGAAGCTATATCAGGTTGAGATTTTGGAAACCTTAAACAAATTTAAGAAGTTAGATGGCATTATTAAGCTTTTTAAGAGATTTTTCCATATGATTGAGGAACAGAATTAGTGTACTTTTTTATTTTAGACAAAAGTGAGAAAAGGACAGGATTAACTATCACATACAAGCTTGCAAATGACACTATGAAAATAAGAAGAGGCAGATTTTCTTATTTGACTGTCAGAGCATAGATACAGGTAATAGGCTTAAGCTGTAATTGCAGAGATGATGGTTAAAAAAAACAAGATAAAATACCAAACAGTTCTAAGAACAATAAGTGTAACACAAACTGCCAGGAAAGGTTGTGGAATCACCTTCAATGAAAAATTCAAGGCTGGATTTGACACTGATCTATCAAAGCTGGTAATGAAATCAATTCCCTCTCAATACAAGGGAAAGGACTGGATGACTCACTAAGGGATCCTCAACCCAATGAATTATCATTTTATTCAGCTTGTGTAAGCTTAAGCAGTGTAAAAATCACATTTAAATTTTACTGTTTCGCGAATTTGGATAAACATCAATTTTTTCTTTAGAAATTAGCTCCAAGAAATTTGTGCCATCAAATTAAAACATCTAAAAAGCATTAACTTGTTAGAATATGAAGATAGAAAGGAGAGAGCTTAATTGGTTGTTCACATTTTATATATAGTGAAGTATTGTTTTTTCGTGATTTAAGATATGTTAAGATTTGTACTTATTATGTCTGTGTATGTATTTCAGGTTTTAGATGTGTTTGGGATATTCTTAAAAAAAAACTTTCCCAAGTATCTGCAAGATGACCCCTACCAAGTCCCTTGCAATGCAACCTTTCCTTTCCAAAATACTAGTTCCAAAACTGCTTGAAGAAAACACCATAAAAACAGAAGAGATGCCAGTATTTCCCATAGGTCTAAAAATTCAGGCTTTGTTGTGTAATATTTCATTCCTGTTTTGAAGAAGGCTCATGATTTACATGGCTTATGGCTTGTAATTCCATTACTTTTTAACATGTTTCAAAGAAACAGAAATTTTTCAGTTCCCATATTAGTACTATTCCTGTACTGCTTCAAGAGGGGGGGTTTGTATCAGAGTGTTCACCTGAGCAACAGAGAATCTAGTACAGGAGAGGAAAGTACAAAGGACAATGGGAATATCATGTGCCTTAGTATAGTCTTGGAGCATGAAGAAGCTTTTTAGGTTCTGGAGAGAATTTGTCTATTTCTAGAGCAGTTGGCTTTCAAAGCCTACAGATCAGAAGTAACACCTTCAGGGTCACCCTGGAATTGACTGAGTACTTATACACACTAATGGGGGTTATATTTTAGTAATCCACTCTTCATAAGAAGTGCTTCATATACCATGTCCTCTCTTCAGCAAAAACACAGCTCTCCAGTCTTTTTCACTTGGCCTGAGATTAAAGTGATCAATAGAAGCATTTTCTCAAAACAGACTCACAGCTTCACATGCCATACTGAAATGCCAGGAGCTTCTAAGTTCTGTATAGGATTTTTATTTTTGTACCTTTACCATGAATATGTTAGAAAAGCTTTTAGATATATGGGGAGATATTGAGCTTTATCCTCCTTTGGTTCCCACCAGTGGATATAAATCATGAAATCTGATCAGTGTTTTCTGCTGTAATCTTAAATTTGCCATTGTAGCTCATTCATGCATCAGCAGAGGAGGGCTAGTATAAGAACACTGATGTGTTAAATGGTTCTGATTGAGTGTGACATTATGGTAAAGATGAAGCTGCAGTTTTGTTGAAAATCTAAATTAATGGGGTATCTGTTGACAAACTACTTATTAGGGCTGTTTCCACATAATTTTCAGACCTGAGGATTTATAAATGTAACTGTCAAAACTGCTGTGGGCTGGCTTCAAGCAGTTACTGAATTATTTTTTAATCCAGGCTGGAGTTTGAATATCTTTTGAGGTGCAGAATGCTGCCTCTGTAGTTTCTGGACCAATGTGAAACATACCTGGGCTAAAAAGCTAGTATTTCTTTTTGATGGTTTTGATGGTTCAAAACAAAAATTTTATGCTGATTGTGAGGAGTTTCAATAATTATTTCTTTCCCAGAGTTATAAAGCTTCAAAACACTTGGAGAAATTGTAATGCAAAGTTCTGTTTCTGCACATGATAGATACATCAATAATAAACATGGTTTTTTATATGTTTTCCAATGTTAATCACAGTATGGAATGCTAGGAGAAACCACATGAAGACATTTAGAACCAGATATAAAACAAGAAACATGTTCTTTTCCAAGCCATGAATTAGTATGAAAAGATTTTAAAAGTAATTGGGCGCCCTTCAAAAAATAATCTGCTGAAGAATATTAAAAGTAGTGCTGATGCAGATTCCAGTTCAGAGACCTGCCATGTTGGCCTATGAAACATGTATTTACATCTGTTTTGGTTTTCAGTAAGTTTTTTTAAGGTGCATTTCCCTTCTTTTGTGATTCTAGCATTTGTTAGATGTGAAAGAAATTACTGACCTTTCCATTGCTATTGCTCTTAAATGAAAAAAATTTCAGCTGGGACATCCTATTGTCTATGCTAGATTATTTTAAACAATTAAGAGTAGGTTGCAGTTAACTAGATATGGATAAAATTGTTTTGTTGGCTTTTTAAAATAAGGATTAAAAGATTATGTAGCACATTAATTCATTTTTATATTATGGCATAAAACTTACTGTTCAGAGGTTCTGTTAAGTTAAACCTTCTTGATCTTATAATTTATCTGTATACATGACAATCTAAGTTTCAAAAATTAGTCAAAAACCAAGTCTGTCTCCAAATTCTAGAAATGTTTTTCATTATCTTATCATGTGATAAGAGTGATAATCACTTATTATGTGATAATGAAGTGCCACATTACAAAGACTTCTATTTAGTGTAGTCTGTTTATAGTGAAGAAATGCTCTCAAAATTTAAAAAAAAAAAATTGTACCTCTCGAAAAGAATAAACACCTATTGCAGTTTACATTGACATGAATGTTCAGCTTTCCAAATTTCCTTCTGTCCCAATTTCAGAATTAGTTCACTGTATAAAATACTTCAGAGTTATATTCTTCAATGAAAAAGAGTGGGAGGGTTTGATTTTGGCAATATTAAAATATTTTGATTTCTAAGTTAGTATTTTTTTCTTGTCATTAAAATGTTAGTTGGACTCAAACTGCTGACCTTTCAGGATTTGCACAAAGTGTTCAAAAACTGAGTTCTGAACATTGGCCATGAAACTACTGTCCTAACCTGATAAATGGATTGGAAATAAGCTGCCCAGTAGTGAGAATGGACCATTAATTTTAATCAAAGGTGATGTAGAAAGGCGAATGGGATGCATGACAATGTCAACAGCCCAGTAGGTGTTAAGGGGCTACACAGCCTTACTTGTTACTAGGTAGTGCCATTAGTTGAGCTTGGGTGAAGACAGAAAGCCATGCCTGGAATTGAATGACCAGGTCACTCCAAATTCTAATGGAGAAATGGTGTTTCAGAAATATCAATGTAATGGTATCAGAAATCAAGGACAATAGTTTAAAAATATTAAACTGGGGTGGCGTGGGCTTTTTTCCTTTCTTTTTTTTTTTCCTTTATTTTTTAAAGGAAGCTTCTTTTGTATTTTGCTGTTTTGTCTTGCTGAGTCATTATTATTTCTTGAAATTCTCAGCTCTAATATTTTTAAGCAGTAAAGTTGTAGATGTAATGTTAGCAGAATGTCTAAATCTTTCTATGTTCAGAAACTGGAAAAATTCTACAGAATCCAGAATGCAAGAGAATCTAAAATTATGGTTTTTCTTTACTTTAATAAATTTCTGGGAGAGAAGGCTTTTCTTGCTCTTTTTCTTTAACAACTTTATGCTAACATTAAAAATAAAACCAAAGCTGCAGCAACAGTATATCTACATTTGTGGTGCAGGTAGGATTAATCTTAACACATCCAAAGGTGGAGAGTGTCTTCTTTCAATCAGTGAATATACCTCTTTATTTTGAATATTTGGAGGTTATAAAATACTGTATGACAGCTTGAATTAATGATGTTTATAATGAAGACATAAAAATGCAGGGATGACAAAGAAGCATTTTTATATCCATGCTTCAGGTTTTCTACAAAGGTTCATTTAATCTGACACAGCATTGCATGCATAAGAAAGATATGTATGACTGCATTAGTAATTCTTGCACTCTTATTTAGAATAAAATTAATTATGCTGCTCTCTACTTAATGGAATAGTTTTATAAACAGTAGCTCTTATTTTCTGTGTACAGCTGAAGATCAGCTTCGTGCAAAGGGTTATGACAAAACACCAGACTTTATTTTAGAAGTGCCAGTAGGTAAGTCTTTTAAAATAATTTTTATTATTTTGTGTAGAAGTACTCATGCTAAAATATTATGGCTACTTAAGCAAAGCATTTTCTAGGATACTGCAAATAAGTCTCTTCAGGAGTCACCCAATAATTCTAAGAACTTGTAGTTTGAGTCAGAGAGGTTTGATCCTAAATAGTGTTACCCAGTGTTTCCTCTTTAGTCTCTGCATGGTTTTATCTCATTATCAAAAAAAAAAAAGGAAAAAAAAAACCAACAGTAAAAACCCCCAAATCCCTGCTGCCTCTAATGTATTCTACCCACTGCCCTTCTGAACTAAACTCTGAAATATCTATAAATGTCTTTTACTTCTAGATCAAACCAGTTCAAAGTAGTTTTAAGATTATTACATTACACCTGTAGGTCATTGCATAAAGGTTTGTCATTGTGCAGTTATTCTTTTACCATCACTTTGCATCCAAATACAACTCTGCAGTTCTTCACTGTTTTTTAAAAGCCTGAATAGCAGGAAAGAGTAGGGTAAAAAAGTACGTATAAAGGTCATATTAAAGTTCATCTGCCTTTTCTAGTCCTGAGGTCATGTGACAGCACTTGAATATCAGCAAGGTGGGAAAATCCACAACCTTTCTAGGTAACATGTGCCTATGCTCAGCACCCTCATAGTGAAAAAGTGGTTGCTGATTTTCAGGTGGAGCCTCCTGTATGTGTAAGTTTGTACCCGTTGCCCCTGGTCCTGTTACCCCTGAAAAGAGCCTGCCTCCCTCTTTACCTGCTCTTCAGAAATTTGTATACATTAGTAAGATTGCCCAGTAATGTGGACTGTAATAAACACAGTACATACATGGTGTTAAGGGTACCCACATTTATATTAGAAACATGAGATTATGTCCCACCTATTCAGGAGCCTGGTCAAAAGGAAACTAGAAAAACAGCTATTTTTTTTTAATTCTTAAGAAGGGAAACCGGGGAGCATCCAAAAGAATTATATTTTTATTATTACCCTATTAGAAAGAAGGTTAAATGTAGTCATTAATTCGTTTGCATATATTCATCTCAAATTCACATAACAGTGCATTGCTTCTTTCAAATTATTGTCATCACTTGAGACTTACAGGAAGTCATGTTCTACCTGTTGTCTGATCTGAACTAAGGTATAGCAATCCCTGGATTTTTTCTTCATGACTCAGAACAAACCTAGGAAAGGCAGATGTTTCTTAGAAATAGCATCTGCGCTGATTTATCTCCTGTTTTATCTCCTGGGGTCTGAAGGTGTTGGGGCGGGAAGGATGTAGTAGTGTAGGCCTACTCCTGTTAGCTGGGTTACTGATAGCAGGGTGGTGGTGGCACGTAGAGCTTAGTGTGGTGACTTCAGGAATTCTTTTCCCAGATTCCCTGAGGAATTTTGCAGTCTGTGGTCAATCATTTGCTGTTATAGCCTCTTGTAATCTCTCTGTATAGTGCTTCTAGGTGTGCGTGCTCTCTGAAAACCTCATTCCAAGTCCTGAATTTAGGCTAAGGCATCATGGTTGTGGATATTGTAGGTAACTCAAAATAACAGTAACATTTTTAAAGATCTTAACGATGATACCAAACAACACCTTTTTGGAGAAAGAATGGTCTTTTAGGGTGATCCTCATGATTTCTTTTGCAAAATTACATTGTCAGTTTCAGAGAGGACATTCCTTTTTCAAAAAAATGATGACTTTATTAATATTTGTAGTTCACTCCTGCAAGAAATGAGGAAAGATATGAACCAAACCAAATACCAAAGCATAAAAACAAACAAAAATTCAAAATCATATTTTTTCACATAAGCCTTCTTATTTCTAACTCCTTTCTGATGAAGCATGGTTTTATAAAGAAAGGTTTTATAAAGAAAGGAAGCAGACACATGTCCAGGATAAATTTTCTTCCCTTTCTTATACTTTCCATTCTGGATTGGTGGCAAGTGTTTGTCTTTAGCAGCTTATCTAACTGTTTTTATCATTCAGCAGAAGTTTCCAATTTCTTACCTGACAGCTACCTTCCAGCAAAGTAAAGGTAGTAGAAGAATACAACTGCTTCTTAGTCTAATCTCTTTTTCTTTACATTCTCTTTGCGTTAGAATAAGTGCAGATATGTGGAACAGGGCGTAATTAAACTGAAATTCATGTGATTATCTGTTTAAAGCATTTTCTGGTATTTTTTTAAATGCCTTATGTACATATTTGAAAGATAATTTTGCAAATATGTAACACAGTTGCAAGCATGAATTATGTGGTAGATTGTGGAGTAAACATAATGTACCCTAACACAGTCTTACAGGCTTTTGAGTGTGCTTTTTGGAGTTCAGTTTATTTTTTTGCTGTCACCCTAGCTGTGGAAGGACACATAATTCACTGGATTGAAAGCAAAGCCTCATTTGGTGATGAAAGTAGCCACCAAGCCCACTTGCAGGACCAGTTTTGGAGCTACTGGAACAGGTATATTTCTATTCTTTTTCCTTATAGATAAATATCACTTCATTTTATAAAGAAGCTATTGGATAAAACACTACTGACTCTACATGTTACTAATCTGGCATTTTGAATGTCATTAATTCACATTTCAGGTTGGTGTGCTGAAATATTTATGAAAAATTGAGATCTTAATTGTTGACATGCAGCAAAAATACATGGTGATTTTACAGTGATGCTAGAGTAAGTTATTTTGGTACAGAAGTTATATGTCAGTTTTTTAATACCTGACTGAGAAGGAAGACTTTGCTGTAACGTTTTGGAATATGTGCAAAATGACAAATTTGTTAAAAAACCCACTCTAACCAAGTGGGGTTTGTCTATAAAAGACATTATCGCTCATTGTCATTGTAAGTAGGACAGTACTGTTTCACAGTGGGGATTTTTTAAATAAAGTATTTCTCTTGTACATTTGAAGCGATAATTACAATTATCTTCAAGTTGAAAATGTAGTAAGTGCAGGATAAGGAGGAACAAAATGCAGGATAAGGAGTAAAAAAAGTTGTATTAGACAGAATTTTGTGGCATTTTAATAGTATTGGTGTAAAGATATTTTCTTTTAAATATGGTTAAAATTCTTCTGCTTTATTGTTCTAAAAGTCATTGTTGTGCATATTTATAAATCTTTCCATGGTACTAGACACCTCCTCACTAGACACCTCACCTCCTCTTAAAAAAAATACTAAACACAATGCTTCCTCTTCAATGTCATTTTTCTATGTATTAGAACCCTAAGCAAGATAGTGAGGCAAATTAAAATTTTAATAACAGATTTTTTTGAAGTATAAATTTAGAAGTCTTCTCAGTGTCCACAAGAGACCATCAGAGGGATAGTGGAGCACATGGCACAAGTGTGTGAACATGAAACAGAAAGGGGGTGTGTTATCAGAGACTTGTCTGGTGACCATTCGTATTTCAGCTGAATGTGAAAATAACTTGCATTATCATTGGAAATACCTTAAAATCATGTTCAATAGAAAGCAACAGAGAAAGGGAAACCAGATCTTGATAATAACATCATCAAAATGCAGAATTATGCTCTGCAGCAACAGTCTTGATTGATACAAAAAGGGCCTGCTCTTCCTTGACAATCCCAGAAAGAAGAGTATTGGAAAACTTGAATCAAGGTAATGGGAAACTTTGAAGACTGTCAGTTGTTGGATGATGATATTGTATTCTAGAAGAGTTGTAAAAAATAAATTGTGAAATACTGAATCTAAAACTTAGAAAGAAATTTGAGTGTATACAATATCTAGGCAAATGGTGAGAATGGCAGGAAAAATTGTGATGCAAACCTGCAAAACAAAAAATTGTGATGTGCTGACCTGCACATCAGTGTAAAGGAAATGGGGCAGCTCAGGCTGGGAGAAGACCATTAGATGTACTGGAATACTTTCTGAGTGTAAAGGGTGTGTTTGAAGGCATCCATTATGGTATCAGAGAAGAGCACCTCCAAGAAGTGAATTTTAAAGTGATAACTTGAGTGTAAAGATACTAAGTTGAGATGTTGTAAAACTTGCATTGACAGGTAGAATGAAGGCATTGATCCAGTTGTTTGTAATAAAATTGCCATTGCGGTTTCTGTTTCTTTTTTCTTATTTTTTTACACTATGGAGTGTCTATCCACATTTTAGTTTAAAATATTTGAGAATTAGTGTGTACCATTTGCATCTTACATTTCCAAAAGAAAACTTCTCTTATGCTATTATCAAGAAACCAAGTAGTTACTAAGTTCATTTTAATTTTAACATGCACAAATTAATAATTCAACTTCAAAAATGGAATAACATCTCTCACTGTGCTGTAAGTCAAGTATCTTTAGTGTTGCAAAAGCTAGACTGGAATGATACGTAGATCAATAAAACATTTTGGAAGTAGTTCTGAGATTTTTCTAAATCTGCTGTTATAGATCTTTGTATTGGAAACAAGTACAAAAATGGTTGATTCTTAAATATTGTGAATTTACATTCGTTTAAAGGAAACTAGTACTCTTCATGGTAAGATTAGTTACACCCTAAATCAAAAATTTAGGTTAATCATGGAAATTAGGCAGATTTCTATGGGATTTTTTTAAAGAATAAATCCTGTTAGTTTTATTTTTGGTACTGCTTGGCCAAGCTGACAGAGCCACATTTTCTGAAATGAGTTCTGAATTACTGTAGATTCTAATATAATGACAGAGGGGTTAATGAACACATGTTGACAGATTAGGCTGCATGTAGGTTAGACAGTTAAGTTTCATTGGTCTCTGGATCTATTTATATGAAAGAACACAGGTGTAATAACTGCACAAACTGTGAACCAATTTTGTATTATTTAATCAGTATATGCAGAGGTCTCTTAGGAGACAACTAGATTCTCAGTAAATTCACTACACCTTTGTGTCGTACTTCCTCTTGAAGAGAAATTATTTGGAGAACAAGCAAGAGTTCACAATAGAGATGATATAACACTCAAGTAATAGTTTAAGGTTTTTTAAACATGACTCATTGGTTGAACTTAAAGCAGAAATGATATTCAAGAGAAAATCTGTATCACCTGTTAGATGTGGATAGAAACACAAATCTAGATACTTGAAAGGAATGAAAGTGAGAGGATTTAGACCTTTTCTGTTCAGCTATTTATTGCTTCTCTAAAAATTGTGAGTCAAACTGGAAAAGTTTCTGTGTTCTTTTCTCACATGTCACAGATGTAAGATGAATTTTATTCAAAATCTGACTGAAAGCTTTGAACATAGCTGGGGCTTGTTTGCTGTTATGTGTGTATTTCATTAAATCCTGTACTTTGTGCTAACTAAATCTGTGAGTGTCTTAAATTGGTCTGTACTGACAGGAAAGAAATGGCACTTTCTCATTTAACAGAACAGCTCCCTAGAAGCAGTCAACCATGTCTGTTCACCTCAGTGCAGAAGAACACCTTTTTATTACTCTGAGTTCTGCAGGGACAGCTTAGCAAGGTTTTTTATGGCTCATACATCAATGGTATTGTTAAGCAATTTTCAATTGCAGTGATGCACTGCAACCTCATCTTCAAATTAAGCTTCACACTAAAAATGTACAAAGTGTACCTTGTCAGTGGATTTGCACAGTTATAATTTAAGGTATTGTTTAGATATTGAGATTTTTCAATAATAAAGAAACACGTAAAGGAAAGTTTAGTCTTGCATGTTCCCAGATTGATTTTGCAGAGTTATGTTTTAGGAAAAAAAGCTATTTTATGTACTGGTCAAACTTAGTATAAAGTGATTAATATACTTCCCTCAGTACATTTATTCCTCCAGAGCAGTGGCATCCACTGACCAGACTGTAGCTTACACTGCTACTGGGTAAACAAAGAAACTCCATGTACGAAATTTAATTGCTTTGTGCACAAGTAGTAGATACCACACTTTTCATTTTTCACTTGTCTACATTGGTGTATTTGTTGTAACTATGAGAATAAGAGCTATTGAATAGTTAGTGTGAGCAGAGGTAATTTGGAGAGTCTGAACAGCAAGTTATACAGATTGCATTTTAAAATGGGGTCTGTGAGCATGTTTTAAATTATTTTAGGGTTTAGATGAATGTTGCCGTTTCTTTTTCTTTCCTCCATAATGTCTGATTTTATAACTTTTTAAAACTTAAATTAAAATTTTGAGTCCTGGCTGTAAAAGTCTGTTAGTCAGAGCTGACAGGCATGACTACTGTTTTCTAAGGATATACAGATCAGCAACACATGGTTCAAACAGTAATTAGTGGGTGCACTGTCAGGGACTTGCTGTAAGATAAAAACTCAAATACAGCAATTTACATTTTCTGTCTTCAAGCATGGCTAAGGCATATGTACAGTCTGAAATGTAATTTCTAGAGAGTCCCAGGAGATCGCTTGACGTCATTATTAGCTAAAGAAACTTTACTACAGGTGAGGAAAAACATAGGAAAATGTCATATTTGACAGTATTATAAAACTAAAGGCAATTTCACATAG
Organism: Serinus canaria; assembly: GCF_022539315.1. Taxonomy (NCBI): domain Eukaryota; kingdom Metazoa; phylum Chordata; class Aves; order Passeriformes; family Fringillidae; genus Serinus; species Serinus canaria. The sequence goes on along the minus strand of NC_066319.1, from coordinate 32,299,537 downwards.
TGAAAAAGAAGCATTTCATCTTCTCTTTGAGTAAAAATGGTAAGTCATCTCTGTACTAAATTCCTTCCACCATTTTTGTTTGTGTTCTAAATGTTTAGTCCTGTGCTTCTGCTTTTTTGAAAGAATAAATAAAAGCAAGTTTCCCTTTCCCCTAAGCAATTTTAAAATAATAATCACACTTTCTGGAAGCCTAAATTCATGATTCATTGTGTTGCTAATAGGTACATTATGCCTGATATTGGGACTTCAGTTCATAGCTATAAGTCATAGTAAAATTATTAAATTATCATAGAGCCCTGTCAATTAATAAAAGGGTATTTAAATCAGGTAAGTGCAAACAGAAATGATGCAAAAGATTGTATTTCACAACACAAACACAGGTAATGTGTTGCTAGGTTTTTGTGAGAAAAGTTTTACATTTAAATTCATTTACAGTTGACAGTAAGGATGAATTCTTTGTGAGCAAAGCCATAATCAGGAGATCAGAATTACAGGCATTTTTTACTGTTCATCTCTTTAAATTTGTTTAACAGGTTGCTGTGAACACTGTTGAAGTAATAATTGTTGTCTGATTGTAGGTCATAGGGGAAGAAGGAGATCTGCTGTGGGTTTTTGGATGTCTGTTCCATTAACAAGTTTAGTATTCTTCAGTTGCAGATGGTTTAAAAAATTGTTTTGGTGAGTTGAAAACCATTGTAGCAACTTGACTTGGAAGAAATCTTGGGAGTTACAGTTGTCAAGTGGCTAGGAAAACTGTTCATGCATACCCAGTATCCAAAGCAGCCCAAACATAAAGAACTGAAAGGTCATTCTTCTTCTTGAAGTATGATGGTTTGCTGACATATTTTGACACACTGGTACAACGCTGAAAGGTTTTGACCTTACTGCAACACTGAGGGACTTAGGGTTTATTTAGCTATCTACTGCTTGTAGATTTTCACACATGCTGTGTTTTGCTATGCTCCTTTTTCTCTTCCTTCTGGATCCTCTTGAATTACTAAATTAATCTTAAACAAAAGTGGATGTAGATAGATGAGAGAGTTGAGGGTGATTTTTACTGCTTAGGATTTCATATAGTAAGTTTCTTCAAAACGAATTAACTTTTTTAAAGTGAATTACTGTGCCAGCTTGCTAACCTTAGTAGCACTGAGTGAGATGTGTTTGTTTATGGACAAGAAGCGAACCAAAAGCAGTGAAAAATACCATTTTCTACTACTTTTTTAGTAGAAAATGCAGCAGTGTACCTTGTGAAGATAATAAAATTCTGTGTTCTTCTGCAAGAATAACAGATACAAGTGTACATTCAAATATACACACACAAGCACATACAGAAGTGTACCTCTACACTTTGCAAATGCCCTGGATGCATTCAGCCTATCTCCAATAGCATTTCATATTAATTACTTTTGTCTTTATTTAATGCCACATGAACAGTATAAAAATCAGCATGTATCTTATGAAAAATATATTTTTACTCCAGCTCAAAAGGAATGTTATAAGTAATGTTTAAACCTGTCATGCTCTCTTCAACTATATGGTTGAAAAACTGAGCATGAAGACATTTTGACTGAGACCATGGCTTATGCATAGATTAAGTTAATTGTTTTGGTGAGTATTGTAGATTGTTTCATTTTGTATCAAAACTAATTTTTGTCAAATCAAAGAAGGAACAGACCAGATTTTATTATCATTTGTATTTGAGTGATATTAAGTATATGTTTTCATTGTTCTCCTTAGGTATTGTATTTCATACAGGCATGAAACTGGGATTTTCATTATAGTTTAATGGTCATATGTAAGCCTCTTTCACTACTAGATTGTTACATCCTGAACATAAAAAAATAGTAAATGAAGCAGTATATGTCTTTGTTTACATTCTTTTTCCCTTATATTTTTCTGTACTGTCTTAAATATTTTATTGTCACAAGAAATTTGTGTAGTTTAGATAGAGCATTTTCATCTTCCTTCCATATTACTGCAAGGCTTCAGCTCCTGTTCTCCTGGTATTTCTCATTCAGATTAGACAAGCATCTAAGTTTATGTACAATAAGAGCTGACAGCATAGATCCTGCTATTCTTGCCAAAGGCCTGGTTGCACACACTCCACTATGTCAAAGAATGTCAACCCCCTACAGACCTTACCTTTCAGAATTCCTTGTAATTTTTAATTGACATTTACATCTGACATTTTCAATGTATCTTTTAGTGTTGGTTCTTTATCTACCTACTACTAGTTAAAACCAATCCAAAGCAAAAAAAATGCCTTCCTGTAAGCTATGATATCATATATTTTTTATTTAACAAGGTCAAGTTGCTGGGCTGAAACTCAGGAATGATCAGCTCCCTCTTCCTTTTTCTAACTCTGGAGGTGCTAGTCTAATCTGTTTCAAATGACAATTGAAGAGGGTAAAGTGAAATTTTAAAGTGAAATTTTACTCTTAGCACTAAGGAGCAAAGCATAAGTGTATTATTGTTACTGTGCATCATACACAGAATGGATGCGGAGATTTCAAGGAAATTTTAAGAATACTAATAGGGACTTTCCTTTGAGTCAGGTACTTGAACATTGAAAGTGCAAATATTCGTACCTGTATACATGCAAGATATGTAAAGAGCATAATATTGTGAATGAAGTAAAACTGGCAAGTATGTAATTTAACTACATGTTGCAGTTGTGCTTCTTTGTCTTTAGAAATCTCAAGTTTTTATTTGGGTTACAATGCTAAAAGCCTAATAAATTAGTTTGAGCATAATTATCCATCTACTAGAAGTTAGAATGAAGGACTATAGTTGATCATAAATGTCACAAAGCAAAAAAAGTAGAAGCAGCATTTTGTCACAAATAATGCTGCTTTTCTTCTAATTAGTTAATTTACATTTTGCAAATTAAGGGTAAGATTCAGACAGAAGATAATCTAGTAGCATATCATAGCTTTACTGACCTATATTTGTATATGCCAAATTTAAGTTAATTAGAAATGTAGATGCTGTTTGTTTTATCTGTCAAAAAGCTCATGTTAAAAAAAAAAAATCTAGACACACTTTTTCCCCCAACATTTATCATCTAAGTAATAGTCTTGCCAAGATGGCAGCCTCATAATAAACTCTTTTCAGTGGAGTGATGGGTAATGAAGCTTGCTTGTGAAGGCAGCGAAAAATGTTGTCTAGCCAAATGTGTGGATATGATGGCTAGAGAATCAGTGGACTTTCTCAGTCATCAATCTTTTTAGTAGCCTCTTACACATCTGAATATTTTGATAGATGATCTAATAATTGAGTTATCTATCTTTCTAACTATCAGAGTTGCATAAAAATTATTCTCACATGCTATTGAATATTATATATATTGAGCATCCAGTAAATTTTTCAAAAAAAGTCCAAGAGGTGGAGGAATTTTGTCTTAAGCAGCCTTTAATATATTAAATGATAAATTACTATATATAGAATACAAAGCTATATCTACTAATATAAGAAAAAAATAAATAATGTCAATAGCTGATTACAGATAGGACTCTAAATAAAGCATTTAAAAGCATGGGACTGGTGAGGTTAATGCACAATCTAAGTAATTTGAAGTACAAAATGAGTAGATTCAGTAGTCCCTGGGCAGTTAATAGACAGGAATCACATTTCCACTCAGTTGCACAAATTTCATGTGCCTAAATCTTGGCTTAAGGAAAAAGAAATACTGTGTAGTGTACCATGTTTCCATTCAGCGTCTGTGAGAGCTCTGAGAGAGTTTCTTTTGATTAAAGATGAGACTGAAATGTATACATTGAAACTTCCTACATTTTGTTTATTCTGAGTGATTGTACAAAACGGATTCCTTTTTCCAGGGCACAAGAATCTGCTTCCCTGGAACACTGATCTTGTGTTAATGGAGGCACTGAGGATATTTGGATAAGTTGCATTAAGCACATCATCAGATGTTTCTTACTAAAGCTTCTGAGTGGCAGAGCAAAATGCTTATTGGTGTTAGTGTATTTCTTTTAAATGCTGCATTATATAATTCTTAACTTCAAATGTATTTCTGGTCAGGTAAAAATTATTTTAACAATAAGAAATACATTGTTGAATTAAGAATATTTTTTCTCAGTACCACCAGTTTATGTTCAATTACATACTTTTGTAGAAATTGTAAAATGTTCCTGCTTGTAAATTCTTGCAAACTGTGTGATGGGGACTCATTTCTTAAATTATTTTCAGTTTTTTAATACTTTGTTTGTTTCATAACTACAACAAGGTATAAACAAGTATGTTTGATGAATAGTTCTCCAGTTAGCAAAGAGGCTTTTCTTTTCTGTTCAGAACTAGAGTGAATATCAAGAAGTTGTTCACTCATTTTAGAATTTTAATGGAAAAGTATCAGAGGGATTTTCTTTGTAGTTACTACCTCTTTAAAGGAGTATGAGAAAGAGGCATTTTAAGAACTTGCTTGTTATCATCATTTGATGACACTTTGTGAATGTATCATTGAACCTCATGGGACCTTGCCACTGCATATGGAGCTGCAAATGGAACAAACCTTGGGCTGTCTCATTGGCAGTGGTTGTGACTGTCATGCTCAGTAGGCAAAGTTCTTGATGTTTATTAGTTCTTCCTAAACAGGCATAATTAGTTGGATAAAATATAGGTACACATAAAGCAAGATACTGAAGTAAGGTGACTTGAGTATCAAAAATGTAAAAGTTTCCAAGAAAGTTTGGCTCTGAAGTTCCACATTTATCTTGCAATACTGCATCCCATTTGAGTAGTCTACATTTTTGTCTTCAGTAATATTTAGACTGATTTTATGCAGTTTTAAGTTACATAAGGAAGATGTTATAAGTAGTATAATTATAAGATGTTCTTATAAGTATAAGATATTCTTATAAGATGTTATAAGAAGTATAATTTAAACCTAGAAATCAGGCATTAGAAAACAAGTGACCAAGGAAAAAGCTTACATCATTCTGTTTTATTACTTGTTGAATTTTAATAGAAGAAAGCTAAAATTGCTTATGAATGTATAAATTCATAAGCAATTAAGTGGAGCTTATCAACATCAGTGTTCTGTGGCTTCTTCTGCTCTTAAGTAAATTGCCAGTTATTCTAGTTAGCATTTGTATAATTTCTGCTAGAGAATAAATCAAACTCCTAAGCATGCACAGTGTGTTGCATACAGTTACAAATATGTTTGTGTGTATACTTTATGAATGTTTAGATCTTTATTTAGGAAAGAGGTCTTCATTTCCCTCTCCTAATCTAAATAGTAAGCATCTGTGTTCCTTCTTTTCATTTGATTAGCATGCTCTCATCCCTCACTAGTCTTTGATATGAACATCAGGAAATCATGTCCTTTTATTTAAATGATAAATGTGCCTTTGTCATGAATACTTACAGACATCCAAGATTTACATCTGAATTGTCAAAGTGTAACTGCAGGCTTCTCTGTTGTGTGACATTATTAGTGAAATAAAGAACTTTCTTTTTTTCTTTTTTTTTTTTTTTTTTTTGGATAAGCCTTAAATATTGACACTGCAAGGCTAAATTAGTTGTGATGCTGCAAAAATTTTTCCTTCATCCGCTGTTTTTCTAAGATGCATTGTTTATCAACAAGAGACAATCAGCTGCATGAGAATCTCTGCAGACACTCCTATTTACATGTTCCAAACCTGTCTCTTCATGTTTCATTATTTAGGTCTGATGTCTAGTTAGCTCTTATCAAAACTAATACCATCTGAAGTACCAGGCTTCCGGTAGACACACAACCAACAGAAAAATTTCAGTCTCACTAATATTATTAAAGACAGGATCTCTTTAAACCTGGGCTTTGTTTCAGTGTCTAGATAAGTTTTATCTTGGAAATTCTTTTCAGTGAATGAATCACTGCTGTTTCAACAGATGAAATACATCTGCAGTTATATGCTGCATGTTTTTAAATGTAAAAAATAGCACAAATACAAGTGTTTAGATTAAAGCTTTGGTACCATTCTTACTATGTCTTGATGCTAGTAAGGCAGAAAGAGCTGCTGTATGGCTGTCTTCTTATTGTTGGAATAGTACAGTGAGTTAAAATGTTTTGTAAGACAAACACCTAGATATGATTTTATAAACTATTTTATCATCTATTTGTAGCAAAATATGAATATGTCAGGCATATAGGTAATTGAATTTTAGTTCCTACAGAAAGCTAGTGTTCCTTGAAATCTCTAGGTTTACTTACACAGGATAAAACATTTTTTCCTCCTTTTTTTTCTGCTCTTTCATTTATTGTTTTCTGAGTATATCATGGTTGAATTCATTTCATGTTCTAAGTGCTGAAATGCTGAAATTGAATCTTTGAAATGTATAGTTTCAAGATATTGCTATTTATAATCTTTAAAATTCACAAAATAGTTGAGAGAGGAATTTAGTGAGGGATCCCACAAAATAATTTAAGGGCCCATGTCAGTTTATAATTGCAATATTCTGTAATGTCATATATACAGTACACTGCAATAATTAGAATTTTTTTCAACTTTTTTGTCTTGTTTAGCTCAGAAACTTTTACAGCAACATTTCTTGTGTAGTAAAATTTTTTTGATTCCAAGCTTGTTTATGTTATAAAGTCATGTAAAATGGAACATATTACTTTTATATCTTTTTTTTTTTTGGAAGCTCTATTTATTTTAAATTAATTAAAATTACGTGTATTTCATCCTTTCTGTAGAAAGCTACTTTTGAAAGTCTATCCTCATTTACTTGCTTCAAAAGGAGAAATATCTTGGATCCTTTTCAACCCAGCCCAATAAAGTGAAGTGGTATTTTCTGGCATATGAAGGATGCCTGTGAGTTTTTGAGACACTGAAGCTGTAACCAAACTTGAAGAAGACAATGATGGCAATGAGCTTCTGTCCAGAGTTAATCAGCTGCAGAATTTGTAAACTGCATATGTGTCAAAGTTGAAAATGTTAGCACTCTGATAGAAGCTTGAAAAGGTTAGAGCTGATAAAAGCCATCAGCAGTTAAAGAAGGTGATTTATGGGATTGTAATGACACAAAATGCCTCATTTATCACTCATATATAGATAGGTTAAGGTTTCTGTGTCATACTTAAAAAACTTGACCACTTAGAATTGTCAAAATAGGTGCTTAATTGCCCATCATACATTTCAGTTCTAATTTCCTTTGCTTGAATTTTGGTGATTTTACTGTTTTGCTTCTCATATGGTTCTTTTTAAAGTCATTCATTTTTCATATTTATTTCATATTTGTTTCAAATGGTATGCTCAGTGCTCTGTTAGAACTTTATTAGGTAAAGCTGTTGATTTGAATGCTGTCCAAATCTTTTGTTATTTACAATTTCATTCAGCCTAACTGTAAGGAAAATAACTGAAGGTTTCATTTTCTTCTGTTCTATACCACTAATTCTCATCAAGAGTTTACAGCTTTCTAATTCAATCCTTACATTTCCTCTCCAAACTGAAATATGAGATTTAAAAGTGAATCCATCAACTGGTTTCCAATTCCAGTCACTTAAGTTACTGTTTATCTCCATGCAAATTTAATTGAATCCAAAACTACCAGTACTGTTAAATGATCCTAAAACAAAATAAAAATGTTAAGAAAAATGCACAGTAGTATGCTATCCTTTTACTGACTTGATGTGAGGATAGCATCAAGCAAATCCCATAGATTTGAGACAGACTGGTTTTATTCTAATTGTCCACAATTTCATCATAGTGCTGTAAAAAAAGTAAATGCAAACTTGGATGAATATTCATTAAGGTGTTATCTGTAAGACAATATTTGTAAAATAAAACAACTACTCTAAAAACATTGTATTAATAGTAAAATACAGGTTCAACTGCCAAAAAAATTTGGTAATAAAGTTTCTAAAGATTTCTTTTTCTTTACCTACTTACTCTTTAAACTATTTCATTCTCCTATTTCCAGATCTTACACAGAAAATTCTGAACAGAATAATTTCAATTTTTAATATCAAAAAACTTACCTTTTTGTTAGCTTTCACAATTTATGGCCCCAGTTGTAGAGCATTCTGTTTGTTCAGCGATGACCTTCCAGGTTCGATTTAAAAAGGAGTCGGAAGCATTTGTCATGTCTGCTCGATCTTGTCCAGAGGTACCTATTGTAATTATAAAGGACTAATAAGGTTGTTTATAATATAACAGTCTGACAACCCTAAAAAATCTTCTGGGGAGCACCTTCCCTTTTTTTTTATTTTGTTTTTCTTAAGAGAATAAAACCTCCCTTACCTTCTTGCTCTGTGTTACACTGGATCTTTTTTAAATTAAGATGAGAAAACATAAAGAACTTAAGCCTTGGAAAACTTAACTTAGTTTTAAACTATAAGCTGTATAATTTTCTCATTTGTGATTTCTTTTGGAAATACTCAGTACTAATGTATCTATAGTAGAGTTGCACCCTGTATTTAATTGGTGTATGTAGAAGTGATGATGATGTACTTAGAAGCACTGAATTTCTTTCACCATGTAACAAAAGAAACCTACTTATAACTGTGTTGCAAAAATACGTGATACATTAATATGGTGGTCTCTGTTTCTTAGGAAAGAAATCCAAATTAAAACAATCCTATTTATTATATTAAGAACAAAAATATACTGCCGTAAGTGGGTGTTATTATAGTGATATATTTCATTATATGTCAGGTTTTTTGCAATTGACTTATGATCATTTTTCCCTTCCTATGCCTTTGTCTTGCTTCCTCTTTCCTTTTTCCTCCCCCATTTCAGCATCATCCAGTAATACCGCTTCTTTTTATAGACATCTATATAAGGTAAACAAAAACCCAATGGAATTTGAATGTTTGACAGAAATGTTTACCTCTCTTGTATGGTATGTAACAACACTGGAGTATTGTCAGGCTACCATACATCATTTAAATACCCTTAGACAGCAAAGGCAAAATCTTGACAATTCAGTAATCTCATCGTGTGATTTCAATAAGGCTTTTTTTTCATATATACAATTGAGACAAATTTATGTTGTGTGTATTTATGGTTGTTAAACTCAAAATTGTCTCATTTCATTAATTTTTAACATTGTGCTCTCTTAATGACTATGAAGAAATGTATTAAAATGCCTTAATTATAGGGCTAGAAGAAGAGAAAGCACAAGTCTTTTTAGCATATGATCTTTCAATTGCTCACTAAAGGATAAAGAGGGCATTCAAGCGTGGTTTAGATAACTGTCAGCAATAATAAAATGCAAGGTAGTTTGTAGAGCCTTTAAAGACCTTTTGGAGAAATAGATTTAATTAAAAAACAATAAAATGGACTTTTCATTTCAAAGAAATCCAAAATGTTATAAAATTTCAGGATGCTGCTGTATTAAGAGTAATGTATGTTTCCAAGGATAAGAAAAAATAACTGAAAATACTCTGCAGATCACAAAGCAGTGATAGCTTTATTTTGTGTGTTGAAATGCATGTCCTTCAGCTTTTAAAACACAGAATATGAATAGCACTTAGAGATATTTCATGTTTTCTGAACTGTGTGATTTTGCCTGGTTTGGGTTCTTCTAGTTTTAGCTTTTAATGAGGGTGTTTTTTAAAAAAAAATATAAGGTGAACACTTAGCTTCTTAATGTAAAATTATGTTCTCATAATTATCTTCAGAACAATACAGTACCTATACTGGCTGAAGTTCACTTGCCTATTTCAGAGTCTGTAGGTTTCCATTCATCATAGTTGCCTGTCTTATATACTGTGGAAATACATTTCGAAGTATATTTCTGATTTCTGCTTTTTTTCTTCTCACAGAATCAAAAATCACATTTGCTTGTAATGTTTTTGGCTATGCGGTGTGTTGAAAAGTTTATTCAAGCACTTATTCTGCTTTATCAAGTTTTACTGCTTCTGGCAAACTAAGAGCAACTTAACTTACATGTGATCAGCAGTGGTTTATAAACATCACTGACTGCTGTCTTTTTAAAGGTTTTGCACCTTTGCTGTTCAAAAGCCTTGTGCTTTCCTGAAGAAATTTTTTATTTTTTTTCTCTCACTCTGGTATATTTACTTTAATAGGTTTTAACCAGTTTGTTGTAGCCAAGTACCAAACAAATCCTTGTGAAAGTTGCCTTTGTGTAGCGAGGTGTTTTAGAGATAAATCAACTTTACCAAAGTGCGTTTTCAGCAAATGCTAAAACTCTCTCCATTTTTTAGTTAAAATTACTGGCCCAAGTACATTATAAAACTTGTTCATCATGAGAATGGGACTTCAGTATTTAGGGTGTTGTTATATCCTCTTGTAAATTTAGTTTGGGTTGTTAATTCATATCAGTGTTCACTTTGTCACTGACTAATCATAAAAATGGAAAACATCCCTGTTCTTGGAGCTGGTCATTTTTCATTTAAGAAAAGTAAGGGTTTGTTGTCTGCTTGCTCACATACCTTGAACTGGAGCACAAATGAATAGCACAGGCTCTGTAAAATACACTGGGCATGTGAGAAAGATGGCTAAAAAGGTACAAATGTCTGGCACTGTTCTGTATAAAAATGCCTCTCTGTTTCCTTCATTGCTGTGTTTCCTTAGGCTTGAGGACTCAGGACCCAAGCTGCAACAGACACATGCATGGTTAGCTTTGGCAATATTTTTGATGAAGAAGTGCCACGCATCATCCTGTTATCAAAGTCCTTTCTGTTTTCACCTGGTTGTGTCTATTTCTTTCCACTTATCCCTCCTGGTATGGTAGGGCTATATAGTGTGATAATGTTTCTGTAGACTATGCTCTACTATCTAAATGTATATACTATATTCTCTAATCTGAAACTGATGGGCTCCTGCAGAAACATTAGTTTCGATCACTACCATTGGGCTTGTAAATTCAGTAGAAACTCAGGTCAAATGTGGAGTCTCCTTCCTTTGCCTTTTTACTAGTGATAATGTTTTCTGCTTACCAAGGTTTTGTGTCGTTGGGGGTTTATTACTTTTGTTTCCGTGACTGGTGACTGGTTTTCTGTAGCAACTTCTGTAAACTTTGGTAGGCTCGCTAAGTTTTACTGAGTAAAACTTATAATTGCATGGTAGTGGTTTTTTCTTTTGTTGAAAGTCAATTTCCTGTACTTAAAGACCTCTCCTTAGTGCTAACATTTTATTAAAACCAGTAAACTTTCTGTATCATTTCACTACATCAAAATGTAACATTCAAGACAGGAGTGTGCATGATCTGAAAGCTTAATCTTCTTGTAGGGGAAACTCTAGCTCCTTATGTGTTTGCCCAATAGTTAGCACATCTACCCTAAATACAAGCTGAGGGTTTCATGATGCAAGTAGTAAAGTGGCCAAGATAGAATAATGGTCTTCATTTATATTGTTATGCATAATGATTCTTAGTAACTGATTCTCATGCATGTGCCTCCAGACAATGGACAGGGTAAGCTATAACAGCTGTAAATGTAGCTTTGAATCTGCTCCATTGTTTATCTCATTTGTTCTCTCAAGCAAATTACTTGTTGCTTCTATGTTTAAAATTCACCACTTGTAAAAGCCTCATATTGCATTAAAATATTGCAAGGTTAAACAGGTTTTCTTAAAACTCAAGGTAGAAGACACTACAGATAGAGAAATAGAAATATGCTCTGTTATGAAAAATTTCTTGTAGCAAAAGTGTCAACCTAAGCACAGATATTCTCATAACTTTAATTTTCTTAACACCATTTATAGGATGTCAAGGAAGAGAAAAATAATCCAGAAATACTATCTGTGCTTTGGCATAAAGCATTATAAAAACTACATAAAGTTACAGATATTTTTTGGCTTGTGTTAAAGAGATAAAGGATAGGATTCTAGAAAACCACAAATCACATCAAACCACCTCTCAAATCATTCTCTGTAAAATGTCCAGGGGTACAAGTTCAGAGAGAACAGTCTTTGTTCTCACTACTATGGTGAAGACTTCCCAATTTGTAGAAGCTCACTGTACTGTCTTTTGTGTCCTGTGTTTTTCTGCTCCTACTCTGTATAATCAACATGTGCAGCTCTGAAAATTAATACCCTTACTTATAGGTTTTTTTTTTTAATTTAATTGCCACGAGACCAGTAAGATATAATAGCACTGCACTGCTGAGCCTCTGCTCTCTCCTTGACTTTAATAGACCTTAAATTTAGCCTGGGTCTGTGGAATTGGCATGGTGGGAGAATCCCCTTCATGTGTAAATCTCAGGGAAATGTCTGCACCATAAGGTAGATCTTCCCTCAGAGTACATATGTATGTCTGAATTACATAAATTTAACTAAAATATGAAATATAAATATAATAGAATCTTTTTTGTGCTTATCAATATGAATATAGTAAATATTTGAACAAACAATAGTTCAAAATTGTGCCTTGCTGCTGATACATTTCTTGTATCACATCTATAGTGGTCTCTCCCTGGATTTGCCATGATACACGAGTGTCTGAACTGAAAATATAAAAGTTGACTTTTTTTAAGAACAAAAGATATGAAGACTGCCATTAGCTGCAGAGAAGACAAACAAAAGGTGTTAACATCATGGGATGTTGTTTTACCTATGAAAAAGTACGCTGTGCTGCATGAGTCTTTTCTATGACATGAGGGAATTTGTGTACAACATTGCTTTCAGTAGTTCACAATGTTTGTTTTAGAGTATTAGTAAGATTAGTCAGATTTTATTAGAGCCCATTGAGTTTTGCATAATTAAAATTGTAGCAATAGCTAAATGCTATGAAATGCAGAATGCAGGATCTTTGCTTTGCCAAATGTTCTTCTCCAGGGTTTCAAAGACGGAATAGGGAGAAGTGGGAGAAACTTGAAATTCAAATCTGATGCCTAAAAATGATTAAATTTTATTTAGATCTGTATTTACGTTTTTATAAAACATAAACATTAAGTATAATTGATTTTTCTGTTATATGGGTCTCACGCAGCAGCAATAGTATTATGTGCAGTTTCTGCAGTAGTTGCTCGTTTTAAAATGCAAAGTTCTAGGATTGCAGTAATATGTCACTGTAGATTGGTTTCAGTAAATCTGCAAGATAAATGGTTCAGATACATTGGGGAGAAAAGTTGTTTCCTAAGTTGTTTATTATCTAAATGCTACCAAATGCATATAACTGAAAAAAAATTATCATTGCATTTCTGCATCATGTGACCATCATGGGTATCTGCAGTAAATACCCATCTTTTTTTAGATAGAATTAATCTAATCAGCAGAGATCCAATTCTTTTTGAAATCAGTGGAAAAACCTGTGTTGTTGTCCTCAGTGTAAGTAAGAATAAAGCTGCTATCAGTACCAGTTTTGATCCATGTGATGATTTGGTCCTTTGAGTTAGGTGACTAGATAGAGCATTAGATGAATGATTTTACTGAGAGTAAATTCTAGGAAATCCAAAGGGCCTCAAAGATTAAAGAGGGTTTGGAACATCTTTCATGTGAAGATGGGAGACCTCCATCTACTTAGTGTGGAGAAGAGTAGGATCAGGGAAGATCTTACTAAGGATCAGAAATATCTGAAGGAGAGAAGTGAAAATATGGAAGCCAGGATTTTCTCAGTGGTAGCCAGTGAGGGGATAGGAGGTAATGGACACAGATTGAGGTACAGGAAAATTTACTGAAATGTTAGAAAAATATTTTTTCATTGTGTGAGACTGGAGCGGTCTCTTCAAAGAGGTTGTGCAGTCTCTCTCCCTGGAGCTATTCAAAACCCAACTGGACAAAGCCCTGAGCAGCCAGCTGTAGTTTCCCCTGCCTAGCAGGACTAGACAACCTCTAAAGGTCCTTTTATATCCATTTTGTTTCTGTGTTATTTTATTTATCATTATTTTTATCTGTATTACTTTTTTTTTTTTTTTGAAGTGACAGAGGAATCAATATTGAAATAAGTTGGAGAAAGTGAAATCTAGAGAGCTTTATTCCAGTAGGCTGATGGTTTTACATTTAATGTTAGTTTAACTCGATTAAGAAAACCTTTCTTACATTTTAAGGATGAAAGAGAAAACTGGGCTGAAGAAAATTAGGAAGAGACTTTATCTACCTGTAAATGTTGTTCTGAATCCAATAATAAGCACTAAACTTCAGTACAATGCCAAAAACTAAAATAATAACTTAAACAGTAAAGACATTTTGAAGGAATAATGTATGGAAAGTAGTAAGAGGGAGGTATTTATAAGCCCTATGGGTCTGGAGTTTGGGGATCAGTTCGTAGAAGAGTACACAAATGTATGCTTACAGAGTTAGCCAACAGATCCTAATATGTTAAAGGTTGTAATCTTTTGAAAGAAGTTGGTTGGCTTTCCTGTTGGCCCTCCTATCAACTTTAACCTCCAACCTTCTCCGGCATGTATCACTACAAATAAAACTGCTGAGGTTTGACAAGAGGATATAAAGTCACTAGGCCATCGCACAGAAATCTCTACATGATTTTCTTTAACCTAAAGCTTAAATGATCACTGCCTAAAGTCAGGGGTTTTAATAAGAAGTCATAAACATTCACTCATATCACTTTAGTTTTAATAATTACTGTTTGAACAGAGAAGAGAAGAAATATACATAGTAAATTATGTTTGACAACTGGAATTTTGTGGTTTTGTTATTGGTTGTCTTTAACTATTATGTGAATTGCTGTTCTTCATTTTAATGTATACTTTTTCATGCAAGCTGCATATGATATCAATATAAACATGGCATTTGTGTACAGTGTTATAAATGAATTTTTAGCTCTTGATTAAGACAAACCAGATGACAAAAATAACTTATGTGCTTGTATTTACCAATAATCATCATCATCATCATCATCTTTAGATCTGTAGTCGCCTATTATGATTTTGGCTTTCCTTTCTCTGTAGTATTTTGTGTGACTTTACACAAACCCTTTTAACAACCTAGGCATTTTGCAGGCCACTACTAAAAGTTTTTGATAAATTATTCCACTCCTGCAAGCTGCCTCTAGTGTTTTCATTTTTCCAGAGCTGCCATCCACAGTATTACTGTGTCATAGAATCTCTCAGTGGGTGTTATTGATATGTACCATCACTAATAGTATTAATTCTTGTGGCTTCCCTGTTCTTATAAGTATCTGATATCTGAACATAGACTGCACCTTATTTAAACTGTATTAGGATCCTAAAATTATATTTCTTTCCAGTTCATACCAATTCAAAGTTATGTGTTCTGTCTTGTAATTTGTTATTTGCATCAAAAATTTTATGGTGATCTATAATAATTCTTTTAATGCATTTTGTTGCTTGTAGATAGTCATCTTTTTCACTTACGAATATGTTATTTTCAGAGCACCTTATTTAAGGGCTGTAAAAACAATCTCATCCTTCTGAAGTCCTACCTTTCTGTACCCAAATTCTGTTCCTTGTATGAACCACTCATATGTTCATCTCTTTGTCATAGTCCGCTTTCCATGATCAGGAAAGTATCACTCTTTTTTTGATGAGGTACATGCATCTTCCATCCTTGGTTATGCTTTCTATTGCTTTCCTTCCCAAATGCAACTAGAAGATTCTGGGGAGAACTTTTTTTTTTCTTTTCCTAAGTAGTTTGCAATGTGCTAATCAGGTCTCAGTACATCCCACATCTTGCCATTCTGATGATTCCACTTTGCTAAACATTTAATTGGTTTTCATCTTTAGTTTGTTGAATTAACACTTATTAACATGAATGCTTTGCTGTTTTAGATGCATTGTGCTATTGTCTGTTATCTGAGCTTGTGTTTTTCTTCTGTGCTTAGAAGTGGTCCATAGAAGATAAATAAGGAAACAAGCCTTTTGTATGTCAGTTTACATTCATTATCTAGATAGGAATATATTATATAGGGGAAACCTGTTAGGCATTTAGATTTTGCAAAAGACAAATACTGATCTACACACTTGTCCTGGTGTAATGCATAGCAAACTTCACATAGATTTCTGGTGCTGCCTGTATCCAGCAGTGGATGCTGTTTATCATACCATACAGTATGTAAATTTTGGAATTTAGATATTCCTGGAAAATTGAAGACTGATTGAATGGAGCTAAAGGGGTAGCTTTTAAAAAGCTAAGTATAGTTAGTTATTTCTCTCTCCCAACAGGATTTTAGATTGCATGAGTTAATATAATATCAAGAGGAGTATAATTTAACTGAAAATGCATTGTGAGAGAATTTGGTCACACCATGCCTTTCACCCTGTGAGAATCTTCACCTATTACTTGTATTTTCCTCTGCAGTTGAGAAAAATCAGCATGATGTCAGTCTGTGTTTCTTTAGTATTCCCCTTAATATGTAATGCCCATCATCTTCAAAAAGTGAGGCAGGAAGCTGACTAGATAGCTACAGGTGACTGCTGCTTGAGGAGAAAGGTAAATGAGTTAGCAATAGTCAAAATATTAATACCTTAAAGCAAAAATTGTCTGCTTACTTTCCTCTTTGAGTCCACCTATATTACATTCAGAAGATTGTTACATAGTAGACTAGCACACCCAGACTTTAAAAAATAGCTTGCAGGGTATTCAAGGTTTAGCTGGTGCTAGCAGAGATTTCTGATGCTCTCATGTAAACAGTATCAGCTACCACATTGCTTATCAAAGCACATAGGAAAGTGTTTCTACTTCTATAAAGTTACAAGGTGGCTACAATAGACAGGCCAACCACATCTGTCATGGCATTATGAAGGGATTGCCTGCTGCATTAAGCTGTTACACTTTCTCACTGGAAACTGCTGTCTGGACACTTTCAGTGTAAGACTGTATTTGCAGTGGGAAAGTTACTATAATCTCACTGTACTCAGTTACAGCTTGAAGAGCATCCTCAAATAATGTATGTAGAAATGGCAGAACCAAAATATGCATATAAAGTTATTAATTGAGGAGTGATTAAGATACCATGTGATATCCATAGGAGGTGTTCAGAGAGCTTTGTAATGGGCACAATAGCAATGATTAGAAGAAGGAATGCTGATCCCTTCATGCATGAAATAGTTTATCCCACTATGGAGCCCAGGAAACTAATAAAGCTTCTGTGGACCAAAGCCATAGAGGCTTAAATTGATCAGATTAAGGCATTTTCTATAAATGCTTGCCTTTTTTTCCATTTTGTTTTGCATGACTTAGGAATAAAGATCAGAAGAAGCAAAGAGTAAAAAGAATAATGTCAGTTACTCATCACATTAGATCAATAATTATCCTTGCCTTTTAAAAATGCAATTTTTAACTGTTTAAAAATATGAAAATAGTTACATTGAGGGTTTTTTCAGTTTTTACTGTGAATTTTAGTGATTCAAGAATGTTTGTGAGTCAAGAAATGTGGGCATAATGTAGTCTGGTACTGATTAGAACCCTGGAAATAGATAAGTGGAACTTAAAGACAGCTATTGCACATATGTCTTGATAAGGTCTGTAAATGTTTCTACATGAAACACACACATGAGGATTGCAAATTTTCCTATTTTTTTAAATATTTGTACCATTTCCATCTACTCTTTTCTAGAAATGCTGTTCTATATTTCCCTATCAAAATACTTTTAACAAAAGTAAATGCCATAAATATACCTTGGAATACTAGACAATATATAAATACTTCTCACATTTCTTTCATGTATGCTCTGTGTTTTTTCTTTCAAGCCACAGTTCTGAACATTGACTCTGCAAGTCTTATTATATGTTCTTTGTATGAGAATGAAAAAATATGATATGCTGTATAATTTAAAACTTCACCATTTAGTTGCTGATATTTTCCACTGGATGTGAATACCAAGTTGAATTTTCAAAGGAGGTAGCCTTTGTTTTAGACTATCAATATATAACCCCTGAATATTAGTGCCACATAATTACTTTATCCAATTAAAATGTAAAATCTGATGACAAACTGAAAACATGAAAGAAAATTTAGTGGGAACTAAAGATTTGAATTGCTGTTTCATGTCCTAAAATTAGTAAAGAGGAGGAATTCTTCAGTGTTCATAAAGAAGTTTGAGAAGAAATTGGAATGGGAATCAACTTTAGTGTTTCCCTGCTTTGTATTACAGTTATAAGGAAATCTCTATTTGCTGAAATCTAGTATGATGACTAAGTATTCATTATGCAAGTTTTCATAGGATTTACCCAAACTAAGAAATAGTCTTTTTGTGAGGTAAGTTGATGTCATATCTTCCATTCTCTTGGAAAAAAAAATCAGGCAACAATCCTTCTGCCTTTTGCAGTTATTCCCATCTTTTTACTTAGGACAAAATCGCAGCATACAATGATCAAATTTCAGGCTTTTAACATAATTGTTTCCAAGTACAAACATGTTATACATGTGTAGCAATGAATAACTGTACTAACTTACATATTAATAACATGCAAGCACTGTTTTGGCTTAAAATCTTTTATTCAAATAAGGATACCCTATTAGCATTTACCATCAAAGATTTAAATTCTCGTTGGCTCCTTAATTCAAAAGCAGAAAACCACTTGCAGCCTGTAGGCCATGGGATAAAATCACAGAAACAGGGGGATAAAAATGCAAAACTGTCCTCACACATTCATAGTTGTCACAACTCACACGTTTTTCGCCCCAGTACTTAATAGCAGAAATAATTTAACTGAGGTTTTAGTGCTTTTTTTGAGTTAAAGATACCCTACCTTTAAATGCTGTCCTTACCCCTAAGAAATCCAGTTTCTTAAAGGGCAAGTCTGGAGAGAAGGAAATAGAAATAACTATGAAGAAAGAGTTTTACAATGTGATTTTTAAAAATTCTATTTTGTGCTGTTATCTAGCGTTGACTTTTGGAATACAGCACCTCTAATGTGGTTTAACGTCATACGTAATTATACTGTGAGACTCACTGTGACTGAAAGTTTTCAAAAACAGGAGGAGTACTTAAACATAATATTATAGCTATTAATGATAACCAAGAAGACTTCAATGTTACATGAGATGAAGTATAAATACCTAGAACATGGGAAAGACTTTTCAAAGAAATCTTTAGTCATCTTGCATAAAAGAGATGTGGACTGGATATTTTGAAAATGGTATTTTGAGATTTCTGTTTCATTATGTTTTTGTTCTTTCAAAGCAGATTAGTTACTATCCAGAATGAAAGACACAATTTGGAACAGTTAATTTGGTATTTTTTGTCATTATTCTCCTTAAATTTGATTATATGATTTTTAGCAAGTGAGTATGTGTTTCAAAAACATCTCATTCTTCTAAGCAGTATGGATTAAGAATAAATTCTCAACCTGATTTTTATATTTCATGTTTGGAGATGTTTTGTTTGTGTAAGAAGTGGCTTAGGAATGAGCTATTTCCCTCTTCTATTGCACATCATCTTAGTGTTTACAATGTGTATTGAAACTACAGCTAGAAGTCCTAGTAAAATATGCTAGAAATTTCTGTAGAACAGAGCAAGAGATGCTTAGTTGTACAGAGTTTAATGTTCAAGTATAATACACAAGTCAACAAATGTTTACAGTGCAGTGCAAAGAGGCAGTAAGATAATATTGGTCAGCAAAATATTCACTCATCTGAGTACATCAGAAGCCTGCTAAATTCTTCGTGTTTTGACAGCTGAGATATTTAGAGGAAAATAACAGATTGCTTTTGTTAATGCTTTTTGAGAATTATTTCTAACCTTGAGAGGCAATTGGGGATAAAGAATAAAGGTGGTTTGCCAATTCAATGTGGAATTTGACAGCTTGCTAGTGAATGGAGAGAGATGATGGAAACGTGAAAGGCATATAGGTCTTCCTCTGTAACGGTTCTCCACTTTCCAGATACAAAGAAAGAAATTATATACTTAAATAGTCACACGATTGCTTTGCAGAGTTGTTTTGGATGGAGATAAACAAAGCAGACTGCACTGAGCAAATTCATAAAGAGGTACTTTGCTTCCATACTTAGAGGAAATTAACGCTTTTAAGGGAACTCATCTGTGTAGATGAAATGAGAAAGTAGTAAATAATGACATCCTGAAGAAAGAATTAGCCAAGTTCAAGCATTTCAGATATAAGGACCTTCAGAGAGAACTCCATATGAAGACTGATGAGAGGACTATAGGTGTTTTTATTAGATGAAAATTATAATGATTAAGAAAGAAGGGTGAGAAGGATAAAGCAACCCTTAGCTATGTTGGTAGTTACCTAGTTATGGAATACATGGAGTAAGTTGTCTGGGTACAGGCCCTGGCATTAGTTTGAACTTTCATGAGACATACCAAGGAGAAGTGGATCTTATCTGTCATCCCATATGTTACTGACTTGTGCACCATGAATAGGGAAGAACTCAAGTGTGGATATAAAAGATCCATTAAAATTGTGGCTCAAAATGTCCTTGTACCTTTACCAGCAATGAAATGTCCACCACTGCTGGTTGGATAATGTACACCATATGCTCTTAATGAGTTAACTCCCAGAGAGCATGGGACCTGTATTCTAAGCAGAGTGCATCAACAGAGAGACACCTCTTCAAATCCTCTTGCCATGTTCTCAAGTTTATATTTCCTGATTGTTCCCATAAATGCAATGCCTATCTGCATTTCACAAGACCTGTGGAAATGCACTGGAGGAGTAAGGTAGATGTGCTCACTGAAGTTGTTCTTAAGCTAAGATTTCTAAACAAGATTCTCCTGTGTAGGATTTAAAGAGGCTAAACTCAAAGCCCTTGGAAACTTCCTTGAACAGCTGTAGAAAAGTTCTGGAAAATGACCTGTAAGACATGCAATTGCAATTTTAAAACAAAACCCAAATACTCAGCAGCAGAAAAGCCATTTTCAGGCTGAAGCATTTCTGAAGCCCTGGGCCTGTGAAACCTAAACTAAAGCAGTACATTAAGTCCTAGGGAGGTTTGCATACCCTTCTGCTTGCAATACAAGTGATACTAATTTTTTTAAATTAAACACATAGAAATTTGGTGGTGGAAAACTCAGACAAAAAGAATTAAACTGTGTACCTTTGTTAATGAAATTATTTATTGTTCTAGTTGTTTCCTATTTTTGGAGCAACTCTTTCTTCTATGGCGTATCCAAACTTTAGCTGTGATATCATCCTGAACTGCAACCCCCTGGTTAAATTGAGAGCGTGGAGATTATGTTGGCCATGGAAGATGCAAGAATAGCAAGAGAAATATTCTACCAAAACCATACTGACTGTAGCCAGATTTGGAAGGTCATCATCTTCTCACTATTAGAGGCCTAGTCTGCACATAACAAGTTTTGTGTCTACCATCCTACATTACAAATAACTGGCTTTGTTCTTTTCCCCATCCTGACAGTGGGGATGGGGAAAAGAACAAAGCCAGTTTGCTTTGGCAAACTTTGCTTTGGCAAACTTTGCTTTTGCTTCCCCAAAGCTAGTGCTGCCATTTGATAGGGTTCTAGGGATTTTGTTTTTATTCAAATGGTTTTGATCTAAATCATTCTACTGTTTGACACTTAGGCCTGAAGATAGAATGAGAAACACTCTGCAGTGTTTCAGAACTGAAAATAGCTAAGAAAACTCTTACTTTGAGATTTAATGAGATAAACGTGATTTTGGAAACTCGTGAAACTTTAAAAAAATTTGGGGATGGCAGCAAAGGCAGTACAAAGAGCTTTGCATTAAGTTACAGCTGTTACTTGATCCCCTTTGTTTTCTGCATTCATAGCATAGACTGCCCAAAGCTTATGGACCTTATGAATCTTCATTTCTGCATATGGAAACAATTCTTCTGGTACCACAGTGCACTCCTCTGGATTCTGATCTTTTCCAGATCAGTAGTTAGTATATTATGTTACAGGACAATGCAAATTCCACTGACTTCATCAAAATCTGTATGAAGTGTATCTGTGTATCAGGCGTAGACTCACAGAGAGTTAGTAATAGGTTTTCATTGTTGCCTTAGCAAAAGATGTGTGGTGCTTTTGTTTTTCTTACTTGCACACTCATTTTAATGTGTTTTCTCAGTTCTCTTTGGGCTTTGAAAAAAATTTTTAACTCAACATGAGCTGAAGTTAACACACATCTTGATAGTACCAACTCTAAGTTTACTACTTTTACCAAAAAGCCCTATTAACTTATTTCTCTAGTCAAGATACTTAAATTATTTTTGAAACTTTAAAGTACATGTGGGATCTCTCATGTAGACTGTCTGATTTTTCACTCGGAGTTTCTAGAACCATTTGCAGCTTTTAAATAGGTGTATGTCCTTCACGTACTTTAGAGCATCAGTTCTTAAATTTCTCTTTCTAAATACATGCAATGAGGGGGGAAACTGCCACTTTTTAAGAGGGAAGAAAAATACTTTCTCATTTTATGATCAACTTCAGCTGGACATGGCATTCTGAAAAGCTCATGCTTTGAATAAAAGGGAAGATAAACAAACTTGTGAAAATGCTTACAGATCAGCATTCTTAAATAAGAACTTAAAACATATGAAATTATTTTGTGTAAGTAAAGAAAATTAAACCAGGACAAAACTGGGGAAAAAAGAGAAGAAGGAGGTGAAAAAGGAAAGTATTGGGATAGTGAGTATATTAAATCCTCTGTCTTGTTAACAGGAATTTAAGCCATTTCTGTTACAAAACTCAGAGTGAGTATGTGTGTATTGTGAAAACAGAGCCAGTCTCTTTTAAATTCAATATAATTGACTCCTTTGATCTATGTATACTGCAACCTGGCTATTTCATGTGTGTTAGTCTCTGCAGAAGAGGAAAAATTGAGAATTTTTTTTTCAGCAGTTACCTCTCTTTTCATGCTTTGAGGCGACACTTTCCAAAGTCCAAGTTTAAGGCCCTTTCATTTAAAGTTTAAGAACAATACTACTGTTATTAGTCATATTTCATTTGATTATGGGAGGAAGAAGAACACAATTCCTGCATGAAAAATAACATTTTTTCTCCACTTCCAGAATAAAATATCAATCCAATGAAACACACATAATTGTTATTTCCCAGCAGCCTATGCAGGGTGCCTGAGCTAGAACAATAAATACTATGGAAAATTATAATTTTTGTAGAATTCTCTGGATGAAATAATTGCTTTTCTGGAGACAGTGAGTACTTAGTCACTTATTACATTGGGCTGAAATTTTACCTCCTTGTGTCAATGGTTCGTAATGGAATCTTTCCTCCTTTGTGACATCTGGTTTGCAAGGCTTGGCTTCAAACCAAGAGGTACATCATTTTGTTATTTAGGAATGACTGGGAGCCTAGTAATTGAAAACTTCACAAGAAACATTTTAATACAAAATTCTAAAGATATCATAGGTGCTGATAATGTATTTGTATACTCTGGGATTTACTGTTACTGTCAAAGCTTTGTATCAAATTCAGCCTGATGATCTTGTGTTTCAGAGTCAATTTCTAAATTTTGTTTTAACAGTTTTACAAGAACCATTTCATGGAGTGGAGTTACAGTGGAGTTACACTGTTTTGTAAACCAGCTGACCAAAGTGTGGTTTCATAAATCCATGTATTGGTGACATTAATGCTGAAGGAATCCTTGAAACTTGAAGGAAAGTTATTCTGCATTCTACAAACACTCAAGCACGAAGTGCCCATGCATTGCTTTGTTGTGTTTGTCTCTTGCAAAAAAAACCAATGTTTCATGCAAAATATTTCATCATCAAATTAGAAATTTGAAATACAATTATGAATCATATGGATAACTTAAAGGTTATTATGGTAACCTTTTGTAACATTGTAATGTATTTTTTAGTTACTTTAAGTAAGAACTATATAATAAGGGGATGACTAATCATCAAAGTGTTGTATGCAAAGTAGGTAATGTTATGATTTGTGCACCCTATTCAGCACACAGGGATTGGTTTAAGTGCCTGCCTTGCTTGATTTTTGTACTTAAGACATTTATATAGATATACTGGAATTTCTGAATGAATATTTCAGAGGTTTTAATAGATGTAATGTTATTAATTGTCTTTGAAACCTGTATAGTATATTACCTAGTCGATGCAGCACTTGGGGATGCATGTTTTAATACATCTATTTTTTAAATGTGGATGAAATGGATGTTTAATTCTAAAGATGCAAAATGAACAGAATTGATTATGGAACAGGAAATTGTAAGAAACTAAGAGCTCTGATTTTGTCTCTTCCAGGGTGCAACTGTTGTGGGTTTGGGTGGAAGAGAAGTTTTGCTTCTCAAGATATGTGAATGCTCCATATGCAATTTTTAACCTGACAGGATAAACTGATTTTCTCTTTTAAAATCTGAAGTTATAGGAGATATAACTTCAAAGTGAATAGTGAATCAGAGCTATGTTTATCCCTCTTATATGTCAGAGTTTAAGTGCAATGTTTTATGTATACAGTCATCATGACAGTTAAAAAGGCTATAAAGAAAAGCAATTATATAATTGCTTTAAAGAATTAAGTAGCACAGATAAAGGCTTTTAGAAACTACAGAGCAGCTTTAATAATTATATCACCTGAAGTAAAGCTGCAAAATTACGTCCTAATTATTTGCAATGAGTAATTATCTATAAAGTTGTAAGCTTTAAAGATTTTATGAGAGAGTAGGGGAGTTCTTTGATTTATTTTTTTTTCCCCACACACACTAAAACAATACCCCATCATTTTCTATTTTAGCAGTTTTCACAACTTAAACATTAAATTCTTACTGTTGCTTTCTGTTATATTAGTAGTGTGTGTTTTGCAATTCTAATCTTCGCGTTTTTCTTTCTTTATCACTGAAGCAGGCCTTTTGAAGCCAGGGAATTTTTCATAGCAATATTGACAGTGTTCGCATTTGCATGATGACAGCCAAGGAATGGAGCAGTAATTTTTGAAATTGCAGAAGTATTTAGAACACTGATAAAAGCTGAAATATATTTTTGATGGATTGAAGTTAAGCATACATGATTTTTCCTGCTGTCAAAAGGCTCTGAATTTAGTGAATATTTGCCTGCTGTGAGAATGCAAGATTAACATCACAACCATCACCCGGGCACCCAAACCCTGCAATTTAATAGCTTTTTAGGTTCTTTCCTTTTTCTAAACAGCAATTAATCTCATTTTAGTACAATTTTCTCGTTTCTGAAGTCGCTCATTGAATCGCTGTTTTGTTCATATTTGGCTTCAGCTCCTCTGCATAGTCATTAAAGTCCCAATTAATGTCACCTTTAGCTGAAGAGTACTCATTTTTATTGAGAAAATGACAGTTGCTGCCATGAGTAGTGCAGTGTAATATACATTAATTGCCCTGTAACACTGGTAATTACGAGTTTTTCAAGCCTCTCAGTAAACTGTCATGCCTAGACAAGACTGTGCTAAAATAGATTACTCATTAGGGAGACCTGTCCTGTTTTCTGGTGGGTTCTTAGTGTTGGTTTAAAAAAAAACTTGAGTTTGAACAAATAGTTGCCAAAAGCAATTTCCTACAACAACATGTCTGTGTTCAGTTTTCCAGCCATCACTTCAGCCTGCGGTCAGCAAACAGACAGGGTGCTGTGGACTCTAGAGATGTCAAGATTTTTATTTAGGTGGATCACAAGGATAAGCTTAGCAATGTGTAATTGAGTGCTTAATATAAATGTTATTAAAGCTGCCTTTTTCAGTGCTGTGTTTGTAACAGGTCTACCTGGCATTTTAGAAGAGCAGTCAACATCATCAATATTTTATGTTCCAAAAGACTTTAGCACAGTGCTTTAGACTGTCCAAGCAGCTGGAATTACTAAACCTGTTCTCAGATAATTCTGTGGAGGAACATTGGGGATTATGTTGTATATTGTGTGGAATAATTATCACATCTTTCAGGAGCTGTATGGCATTGCAAGATTTATATTTTTAAAACATAGGGAAAAAATATGTGGAAATAATTTGGTTAATATTGTGACCACTTGGCAAATGAGGCTTTGATGCTTATATTATTAGAAGACCCACCTGCTGATTGACTTGGGAAATGGTGGGAAGCAAGGAATGTATTTCACTGCTTTCTCTTTCTGTTGCTCTCCTATGTTATGTTTGTTTTTAAGGACAAAATAGTCTCTTTTAAAGCTCATTGCAGCATTGAACTGACAAAAGAAAACCTTTTTTTATCTTTGTTATAACACCTGCTTTAGGCAATCTGATCTTTTGTGCTCTCTCTAAATGAATTTTGTCACAGCCTTTCATATTCTTCTGTGATGATGAGCTAATGAAAGTAGATGTACAATTTGTGCTGACCAGGTAGCAACTGCCAGCTTGCAGCTGAGAATAGTTCAAATAAATAAATAAATAAATAAAATATAGCGTTATATCACTGATTTATCCATTACATAACATTAATAGTGAGAAACCTTGGTGTGTTTATCTGTTTGTATTGGTGTGCATTTATCGAATTGTTTATGACAAGACTAATTGGGGTAATTGTAGACACTGAAATTACCTGTCAGCTATATGTAACCACACTCCCTTTCTTTCTGACAAATGATGACAACTGAGGGACCCCGTAGCATTACTCATGATGGCTTTTCGAGTGGTAATAAGGACAATAGGGGCCCTGGCTAATTTGACATGGACAGCCTTCACAACAAGAAGCCAGCTAAATGACTTGTCAGTAGGGGAAAGAAGTCAGAAAAGTAATGGAGTCCCCCATGGCGCTCTGACAGGGAGATGAGGCAATTTCAACGGAAAGTGAAAAGGCTTCAGTTTGTCAAGTATTTAGAACAATCAGAGAACAGCTAGAGGCTGGAACCTGACAATAAATTTGTGAACCATGGTAGCAGTTTCATATAGGTCAGTTATTTCATAATGGCTGTGAAGCTTTCAGAGGTTTCTGCTTTCGTAGCATACTTCACATCAGCCAACTGGTGCTTTGTCACCTTAAATTTGTGCTTCACTTTACACAGTAGGAATAATGGTTAAGGTTACAGAGGAACGGCAGTGTAAGACAGCATGATCTGCAGACACCAATCTGTTGAAAAGTAAACAAAAATTTAGATAGTAATACTGTGATTGCATCGATTACAAGCTAGCGGTGTTAACATGTTCTTTATGATTTTGGCCTGCATCCTTTCTATGGATAAGTAAAGTACTTAATTTCTCATGGACAAAAGCAGTAAAACAAAAGCCTCTGATCCCATCCTTTCTCCCTACTGAACACTTAAAATTTCTTAAGGTTCATTTCCTCATGCTTGTTCTTGAATGTATTCTGGTTCTATGGTTTTGACATCTGAGACACTGTTACTGATGATACTGAAGAATTGTGATTATTTTTTTTTTTTGACTGCTCAGCAGAAGGTGATTTTCCATTGCTTTTTTTTAAAAAATCTCAACCTTTCAGAATGAAATACCAGTTCTCTGTTCCAGTGATAAGAAGTCTTTTTATCTATGGCTTCAGGAGTCTGTTGGGTTGGTGTTGTTGGTTGAGGGGCTTTTTCATATCAATGGTTCTTACCCGTTTATTTTTGTTGAGATAAAAGTCAAAGTATGATTAAAGCATTTTTTCAGTACAACACTGTGCCTTCTGAACTCCTGATGCAGGCCCCTGAATTCCTTAAATGTGTTTATGAATTGAGCACAGATGTAGTGAGAAGTATCAATTTGTCCTTTTTGGCAGAGATTGTTTTGTTAGCAAATAGGATTGAATATATCCATTTTACTGTTTTTCTTAGATTCTGATTCCTTCATTTTACCAAAGTTATTTTTCTTAGAGATTTTAAAGCTAGTGCAGAGCTTTTTGTTTTCTCTCTTACATAAAGGTCTTAGAATAGAATCTTTCTGTGACATATTTTAAAAGTTAAGACTGCTTTATTGACACGTCCTGCTCCCCCATCCGTATGCATCACCCTTTCCTCATTTTTTCCAAAGTTATGCTCTTGCTATTTGAGTTTCATCTCTGATTTGAAGGAAATTTAATTTAGGCCAGCCAGGAACTTGGCCCTTGATTGCCAGTACCTGAACCTTTCTTGTTGCTGAGGAAATATACTGGTAAATTGAAAGAGCTTGCCATTTTGCAAGATGGATCATTGAGTCAGAGGTAATAAATGAGTCAGAGGTAATAAATGTATTTCCCCTCTCTAAAAAACAAACAAAACAAAAAAAAAATCTCACCTGTATGAGGTGATCTTTTATGCATAGTATGTCCACACCTGAATCTCCTTTGTTCTGGTTGCTTGTCCTACATTTTTATCTAAGTTTGACAAGTATTCTGCCTATTTATTTTCTAGGTAGCTTCTCCAGCAGAATTAAAGAAATTATCAACATATGCTAAAGCATCCATTAGCATGTGTCTATAGTTGGTGTCACTGAAGATTTTGGGATGTTTGATAATGGAATAATCTACACAGCACCAGTCTTGCTGGCATCAGATGGGATTCATCTTTTTCTACAAGAGAAGAGGGTCTTTGGGTTAATTGGGCTCAAGGACAGAGCTTCCCCCTCTTATGATGGAGGAAGGGAATAAGATCAGGCTCGCCTGTATAAGCTGTGGAATGGCATAGCAAGGTTAGATGAGCCCTTGTTGCTCCAGCATTACACTCATAGGCTTTTGTCCTGTTGGGGGAGTTCAACGACTCCAACATCTGCTGGAAAAGTAGCACAGTGAACTGTAGGCAATCCTGGAGATTTCTGGAATGCATAACTTCTTGAGCTGGGTAGTAGCCCTGCCAGAGGGGATGCAATACTGATGATCACCAATGCAAGCAAGCTAGTCAGGAATATCAAGATTGGAGTGGGATAAAGTGCAGCCTGGGGTAAGTAATCGTGCACTAGTGAAGTTTGCAGTCCTGAGGAATATGGGTCAGGCAAAGAGTAAAGTCAGGACCCTGAAATTTTAGGAAATCAAACTTCAGCTCTTCAAGGAGTTAGTCAGTAGGACTCTCTGGGAAACTGCCCTAGGGGAAGGAATGGGAGATGAACAGAGCAGAACAGAGTTGTCAGATCTTTAAAGACTCTTTCCATTGAGTGCAAAGCTCTCCATCCCCACATCTGAGAAATCAGGCAAGGAAGGCAAGACTGGCCTGGCTGAGTGAGGACCTGCTGGTCAAACTAAGGGACAGAAAGCAAATGCACAGACAGTGGAAGCAGGTGCAGGTACCCTGGGAAGAGCATGGGGATACTGTGTGGTTGTGTAGGGATAGGGTCAGGAAGGCCAAGGGGCTGAAACTTTGCAAAGGATACAAAGACTAACAAAAAGGGCTGCTACTACTATGTCAGTCAGAAAGGGAAGGTCAAAGAAAGTGTGTTTTATAAAAGTGTGGACTGTATTTCAATTGCACCTGGAGTTTGGGAGACTTTTTATCAATGTAGTGACAATACCTTGATCTTCTAACATTGCTGGCTAAAAGGTATCCCTCATAAAAGGTATCCCTCATGCCTTTTATATCTTTCCTTCAATAAGAAATTTCATTAATAAGTTTGATTTAGGAGGTATTTTCAGTGCTTTCATCACATTTAGTTGCTGGTCTTAGAGGAAGAGGATTTCTTTTTTTTTAAATTTATTTGAAGGCCATTGCCTATTTTATTTCTCAGAAAATATATTAGAACTTAGTAGGACTGACAGAAGTTATGCCTTGTAGCAAGAAACCCCTATTTGAGAAAGAATGAGCAACATTTCATTCTGATGGAGGACATAGAAGAATATTTCATTATGCTGTCGATAAATTTAGCTAAATGTAGAAATCTCAGGATCAAAAAAGTCATAACAAGTTATTCTTTAAAAAATTTTATCTAGAATAGATCTTATTTGTAGCAACTTGAATTAAATAATTGTACTCTTCAATGAAAGAGGGAAAATGCTGATTAAATTCTGAAAGGCAGTAAATAGATATATAAGGTTTTACATTTAATTCGAGGGAAATAGTGGCAACTTTTTTCCATTATCAGACTTTTGAATACTTGACAGGATTCTGTATTTCTATACTTAGGACTTCTTATAAATATTGCCATTATATAATGCTACATGGGTCTATGTTAGTATGTTCAAAAGTATAACATAAAATCAGTGAAGAAAATTGTTTTTTTCCCATGGAAAGTTATGCAGAAATAGTAAAAATATGTTTTTTAATTCTTTCTCCATCTGACTAAAGTATAACCAATATAGCCAATGGCAATCTCAATTCCTGCATCGAGTATCATTAGAATAGAAATGTAGAACAAAAACCTTTGTACCAAAACTGAAGACAGATCTGTGCATATCAATTGTATTTCTGTTACAGCAGGTACTGCTACATGAGTTTAGGGGATGTCTATATCATAGTTCTGGCTTTTCTTAAATGTAAAGTCATCTGCAAATATAAAACCCTTTCTACCTATACTCTGCCCATTACTTTGGATTAATGAAATCAAAGTGGATAATAACACATTTTAGTTTTCATGGTTACTAAATCAGATTTTTTTTAAGTTCACAGCCATTAGGAAAATTTCCTGCTCTGCCCTATTTCTTTATCAAATTGCAGAAGGAGCTGTTTTTACAGGACTACAATATACCATATTCAGTTTGTAAATGCAGAGTTGTGTCATCCAAAAAAAATATGTCTAGGACCTTTTTTACTGTTTAATTCTAGCTGCCCATTCTACATTCTTGCAATGTATTTATTTATTTTAGTCCAAGGAAGCAGTCACTGCTTGTGTACTAGCAGATATAAATAAGTGATGGAAAACCTGGGGCGGTATATAGGTTACAATATAAACAGCTTTGCACAGAGAGGAAGTAAATATAGTTAGATAGTAATTAGAAACTAGATCACTAGGTCTCCCTGTCAATTTTACTGTACTATCGTTCCATAATAGTCAAAAGAGCTGGATGGATTATGTTTTATACAGAGTCCAGATTCATATGTAATGTCTGGAGACACATGTAACTATCAGTAGAAAATTGAATGAAATAAATTAATCTGATTAAATTAATGGCATATGTGAAAAATCTGTCCTGTTTATGTAGTATTAAACTGCCACTCCAGCAGCTGGCTCAGATACTTGGAAATAATCAATACACATACTATTGGAAACAATCAGCTGCATTTAGGAACACTATTGATAACTAAAATGCCATTTGCTATTCTTATTTGGGTTTCTTATATTTAGATTGTAATTTTACTACCATCTAATTATTTTTAACTTAGTTCAATTGGAAGTAGTAATACCTACCTACTAATAAGTGACACATGTCATAAAGACACATACAACCTCCTTATTTCCTCTAGGTCAGTCATGCATGAACTAATGAACTGAATTTTTGTTATCTCTAAGTATTTTAAGAAAATGAATGCAATTTAATTTGTCCTTTTCCCCCTCCCCAAATCAAAACATAGATACAAGGGGGTTTTTTTGCCCTAGCTGCATTCTTAACTGTTAAAATATCCTAAAGCACTTGATCACGTTGCATTTTAATTTCCAAGTCATGTGTTGTATTAGTGAAGTGCACATGTTCCTGATTTCAACTGAAAGTTCTCAGTCTGTTTAACAGAACACCAGGCTGGCATGAACAAGGTCCTTGCTAGGTCAAAGGCCTGAAGTTTACATCTTTCTTAAATCTGACTTTTTTAAAAACGTAAGAAGCACAGGTCAGGGCAACTAGCTGATGGCATTGCCTCTTACAGCCACTGATTAAATTAGCCCAACATTTGTCAACTACACAGAGACTAACACTTTACCTTTTACTGAAGAATTTTGATGTATCCTTATTTTTTAATGAGGATGTTATTGTCCCAAAGTGTCCCTTAAAGCTTTAGTGCAGATTTTTTTCTCCCTTTTAACTGACTTACAAGCTTTAAATGCTTTATAATTTAAAGTGTGGTGTTTATAATTGTGCTTTGTTTTGAGGGTAGAGGTTGATTAGTTTTGCCCTGGAACAAAGTTTTTCTAACTATTACTATTTTATCTGTTCATTTCTAAGATTTTGCTTGTATGTGTTCCATTTACCTAAATTCCAAGATGTAATTTATAGTTAGCATGAATGCTAGTTGTTTTTTTAATTGAACTCATTAACTGAGAAATATTTACAAAAAGATTTCGTGTCAGAAAATATGCAGTAACTTACTGCTATGGGTTTGCCTGTTATTTGTTTATAATATTGGACTCTAATCACCTGAGTTTTGAAAACTAATTCACATTTTTGCCCGGAGAAAACTTGCCTGTGATTCCACATCTTGCAATCTTGGATACAAGGTTTTCCTTCCATGCTGGAATTTGGGGCCCATAAGTGATATATTTTGTCAGTGTGATCATCTCTCCAGAGAGCTGAGCTAATCCCAGATTTGCAGATTGATGGAACAGTTGTGACTCTTGCTCTGAGAAAGCTACAGGCAGGCAACAAACTACCGTGATCATGGTAAATGCAGGATTATACAACTTCTGCATAGGCAGCAGCAAGGTCTCAGTGCCATACTGAGGTGAGCTGCAGGCAGCTGGGGACTGTAGTCACTATGGATCTGTGTTGGGATCATCCAAGTCCCAGGACTGGCTGAAACAGATTACAGCAAGGGCAAACTGGGAGTGTGAGACCACATTTCTCTACCATGTACTAAAGTGCACTGATAATAGTAAGGAGGACCATCAGCAGGCTAGAATAATATCTGCTGCTTCTCCTATTTAAAAAGAAGTATAAAAGCTCCAATATGAACAATTATTATCTTTCATTACTCTCTAAGTATGTAGAATGAGAATTTCTACAGAGGCCCAATTTCATAAAAGGTTGGTGTAGAGCATAGGTCTTTTTCATTACTAGCAACAGTATTGTCTCCTTCCTATGCTAATATGATGTCACTAAAGAAAGGCTCAGACTCATGAAATTAAGACTCAGACTCAAGAAAACTAGGAAATAAACTGTTAGGTTTCTCTTTTGAAAAACTGAGTTTGGAAACAGGATAGAGAACACTAATGTTTCCTGGAAAGAAAAAAAGAAATGGGGAGGTAGGGAGAAATTCCTGTTTATGTGCTCCTGATTTCTTAAAAGAAGCTTTGAGAAGTAGCAGTATTTTCAGTCTGGTCTTCACTTGCCCTTAGTCTGTGTACTTCAGCTCCATGCCCTAGCTATAGCCTGGGTATTTCATAGCAGCTGACTACCATATCCATATCTGTGTAAGCAAATTGTTCTTGTTATGGTCCCACTAGTAAAATCACTTATCTTAGAGCAGTATTCCAAGCAGTATCTGGGGGTGGAAAAGTAGCCTGACAGCAGTAATGGAACAAATCAAGACACAACTTAATACCAAACATAAAAGTTTCATTAATCTGGAAGAGAAACAGCAGAAGAAAGACTTGCATTTTTTATTACTGAGTCTCATGTTATCTAGTCATATGTCAAAAATTTATTTTCCTGCCTAAATTAACCCTTTGATATAGCCAGATTACTTCAAAGTAGAATTATTTTGAATCAGTTGAGTTATTCAAAGCAAATAATGTTTCCTGAAAACATTGTTTCCTAAAATTAATTACATGCTTTGTAGATGTTTAATCTTAGCACCTATTTCAGTCTCACTGTACATTACAAAGTTAATTTGAATTTAATATATGATAATTGAAAGTGATTATTTTATTGTTAGCAAGTAAAATGCAGAACAGACAAAATGTTTAGGTTTAGTCACATTGTGGTTACTGAAAATTAATATTCCGCATTCTAAATAAATCAAAGTAGTTTGAAGCTCCCCAGATCCTGGAAATTAATAATCCTGTTTTATGAAAAGTGCTTCCAATAAGATGAAACTTGAGTATAAAAAATATGGATGTATTCTCTAGCACAGAAAGAATGGTGGATCTTCTCATTTGGAACTAGAACTATCCAGTGTAGTTTCAAAACACAAATGTAAAGGTGAAATGGTTTAAAAAAAAGTAATTGGTTTCTATAAGCTAATACTGATGGGGGTGAAAGGTCTAGAGGGGAGGCCATGTGAGGAGTAGTTGAGATGGCTTGGTCTGTTCAGCCTGGAGGAGACTGAGGGGAGACCTCAGTGCAGTTACAACTTCCTTGTGAGGGGAAGAGGAGGGGCAGGCACTGATCTCTTCTCTGTGACAGGACCCAAGGGAATCTGAGGCTGTGTCAGTGGAGGCTTAGGTTGGATATTAGGAAAAGGTTCTTCACCCAGAGGGTGCTTGGGCACTGGAACAGGCTGCCCACGGAAGGGGTCACAGCACCAGCCTGACAGAGCTCGAGAAACATTTGCTCTCAGGTGCATGGTCTGGTCATTGTTAAAAT
Source organism: Serinus canaria (assembly GCF_022539315.1). Taxonomy (NCBI): domain Eukaryota; kingdom Metazoa; phylum Chordata; class Aves; order Passeriformes; family Fringillidae; genus Serinus; species Serinus canaria. The sequence goes on along the minus strand of NC_066319.1, from coordinate 32,265,497 downwards.
GTCTATGATATAGAAGATATAAATAATCTTATACTTTCATCCTTAAAGCAACTGAAGTATTATTAGCTTCTAAGTTAAGCACTTTGTGTGATCAGACACTATCAGTGGAAGAGAAATAAGTGCAGTCTGCAGTACATCTTGTTGGGTTCCTCCTAATGTATCCAAGAGCAAGTGGGCTAAATATGAGCAAATACATTGGTTTTCTCAAAGTACATCAGTGGTTAAACAACTGGAAGAAAGTTCTTTAAGCTTAAAGAGAGTTATGGCACACAAAATGTTTCAAATCATTGATTGAATCAGTCTAACAAATTAAAAATTTTGACCAGAATAGTAATAAACTCCTAAATTTCCAGTTTTCAAAATTGATTAGTGAGAGCAAAAAACAGTTTTGCAATGAACTTCAGTTACTGTAGAAAAAGTGAAGAGTGGTTGATTTTTTGCCAAGTTATAAGTGTATTACAAAAATACCCATTTAACAGTGCTTTCTTTATGTTTTTTTGTTCCTAAAAGTCAGTCATTCAGGAAATGTACAGCTTTCTTTTTACACAATTCAGTGCCTTGCCAAAGTCAGTTTGTTCTGTAATAAAAGTTGTACTACAATATTCATATTGATTCTGCACATATGGAATCAACTGCTATATTGAAAATAACTTGTATGATTTTTTCAGTTTGCAAAACAAGTAAAAAAGTAGCCCAGAACAAATACTCACATTTATTTTATATATTGCATTGAATTCCTTATGAAGCTAATTCTAAAAAGAAAGTATTTTCCCTCATGGAATTCAGGTAAATCTCATGAAACTATAATGAAAAACAGTCACACATTGCTCTGAAAAGGGAAAATTACTCTTATTTATCATATGCTTTTCCTTAATCAATTTAATAAATTTACACTTTAAATTTAGCGGAAGGGGTGTGCAGGACTGGAAAACCAAACTGTATTTCTTTTACCACAGATTGTTCAGAAGGTGAAATGTTTGCATTAGAAAGCAGGGGTGATGCACAGATTTGGTTGTAGTATTACTCAAGTCTCACTATATTTGCCTTGTCATGAGGAAAATCAAAATTTAGCCAAGATTACTTTATTATAGAGCATCCCATCATAAGCATACCCTCTTTCACCTACGTATACATTTATTCACGTATATGTAGGCATGTCTATAACTGTTCCTGTTTTTTATGTTACCACAGCAATATATAAATCATCAGGTTAGTGCTATTCTGACTCTTATTTTCTGGGAATCTTTTCATATATAATTTATAAACATCTTTTAAGTTAAAAGACAGGATAGACAACTGGAAAATAAGTATTGAGTTGAAATTCTCTGTCTAAAACTGTTTCATTTGTTATGAAACTTGCCTCCAATTTGGCAGTGTTGTGAGGTGGGCAGTTAAATGATTTGTCATTTTTCCACACTTTTAATTTGGATTGTTTTAATATATGGATCTGTCTTGCACTTTTTGAAGTCAAAAAGTGGATAGCATTGTTCATGGAGCTCAAACTTGCTACTAATTTTTTGGTGTCTTTTAACATATCCTGTCAACTCAGCCATTAAAGCAGAACTCTCAGAAGATATATGCATGCTTGAGTGTATTAACAAAGATAAGCAAGTACTAAAAATCTGAAAAGCTTCATCAGACTGCAGTAGAGATAAGTTCATTTCTGCCAAAACATTCCTTTTGGTTACCAGATATCAAAATGACCTGCTTCTTTGATTTCTTATTGTACTTTTCTTCTTTTATTTAAAAATAATCTTTGTCACTCTGGAAAATTTGTTGAGAAATTTTTGTGTTGGCTGTTGGGGGCAGTTTTGGACAGAGAACAAAGTTTTCCATAAGTTTCAACATTTCTGCTATAAAAGTCAAAGTGAAATGTCTACTTCAGTCCAGCTGAGAATATATCAATTATTTGGGTGAACTTGAAATGTTTTCTTTCCTGTAATTTTTAAGAAAGCAACAACTGCAGTCCTACAATGCTCTGTATTTAATGTGGATAGCTGTTGTGGCTCAGGAGGATCATATCCCCTCCTCCACTCTTTTTTAGTACTTCAGTGGAGTTAAAGGAGTCTAACCACATGCCAACATGTTAAAAGAAAGGGGAGGGGGATAAAGGGGCATGCTATTTAATGGTGAAATATGTCTCAGCAAACTAAACTGTAAAATTTCTTTTAAAATTTCTTCATTTTTGTCAAAAAATTACTAAATTTTAATGTTGCTAAATCAAAACATGATTTAGCTCTTCTCTTGGGGTTAACTTCTGCATTAAAGCTCTTCATTTTGAGCCTGGTGTCAAATTGAGTGTTATGGGATGAGTTTCCAGATTTTGCTCAGCCAAGTAGTGAGTGATACAGCTCATTTCTGCATTGCTTCTCTGATGTCTTTACAGTAGGGAGTAACAACTGGAAAAATAACTCCCTGGGACCAAGCTGAGTTTTGAGAACATTACAACAGGGTTTGTTAGAAGTACTGTTTACTCAAGATCCACCTGAGATCACCAAGTCACTGATATCAGTAACTATAAAAAGGCATCTAATGTCTTCTATGTCTGACTTCTTAGTCAGAAAGACCAATAATTCTCAGATGTGATTAGCAGCTGGTAATTGCAAACTTTTTTCAGCTTTGAAAGCCACCTTTTTTCTATCAAATTTATGGAAGTACGAAGAAGCATTCATTACCTACTGTTAAATCTGGTTCTGACAAGTCATGCATCACAAATATAATTAATGATCAACTATTATTTAGTAATTCTGTATAATTTTGTTTGCATCTCATCCCATTTCTTGCATTGATGTCAAATTGTGATATAAAAAACAAATGGAATTGCTGATCAATGACTAAAATACATGCTGATATTATCAAAATGGCATAAAAACAAAGGATCCATTAAGGACGGATCATAGTGTATGCCAGAAATTATAATAAACAACTGTGAGATGCTGTAGTGTCATGAGAGATTTCAGTACGTGTGTTTACCTTCCATTCATGTAAGGGAATCATGAATGAGATGGAATGCTTCAAAACAGGAGGAAAAATCTAAACTATTAAACAATATTATATGTTGAGAAAAGAGAACTTTTTGTTCATTAATGTTTCCTCTTCATTTTGAACTGTTGCAATAATTCCCATGTCATCATGCGGGCCGCTTTGTTTTTTCATATTGCATCCTGTGAAGTGTCAGTTGACTGTCTTTGCCTTAATGGGCAGAACATTATTTATGAGGTACATTTTCCTCAATTGTATTTGGAAGGTCCCTATCATACAGTCCAATGCCTGCAACTCCTGACTGAATGGTCCATATTTCTTCATTTGTGTTTTAGTGAGATAATCAAAACCATTTTGCTCCCCACGTGTTGGGAAAAAGCACCACACAGTATAAACAGTTCTGTGTAATATATGTATGTATTCACAACATCCTTAATGTTTGCTTACTTTTTTTTAAGATACCATCTATTTTAAAGGTTTTATATTAAACCTACAAAGACAGAGTTATTGGCCTATCCTTAACACAGCCAGTGAATTATATCTAGGCACAAAGTGGTAAGTAAAGATTTTCATTCTGATCTCTGAATTTCCTTGTAGGTGTGGTTTCTCAGACCTGTAACAATACCCTAATGCCAGGGGCTGGGAGGCTGTGGCTTAATATGGACTAATGCACATGGCACTGCTTTTACATTAGTATTATTTCTTTCAATGTGTTGTAGTGAAATTGTATTTTAAAACCAGGCAAACTATTGATGCTTTTATTGAATGGTGTAATTTATTAAAGAAATATTTTAGTCTTTTGACATTTCATCATCAAATAACAGTAAGCATAGTACACATTTCCCATAAGACCATTGTTGAGAGCCAAATTTTTGCCCCTCAGATATTCTAAAGGTAGAGTTGGTGGGTGAGAGGCTGGACATGACCCAGCCATGGGCACTCCCAGCCCAGAGAGCCAAACATGCCCTGGGCTGCATCCAGAGCAGTGTGGGCAGCAGGGCCAGGGAGGGGATTCTGCCCCTCTGCTCTGCTCTGCTCAGACCCCACTGCAGTGCTGCACCAGCTCTGGGGGGCCAGCACAGGAGGGACGTGGAGCTGCTGGAGTGACTCCAGAGGAGGGCCTTGAAGATGATCAGAGGGATGGAGAACCTCTCCTGTGAGGAGAGATGGAGAGGGACTTCTTAAAAGAGCATAAAGTGACAGGACACAAGAGAATGGTTTCAAACTGAGAGTAAGTTTACCGTAGCTATTAAAGAGTTCTTTGCTGTGAGGGTGGTGAGGCACTGGAACAGCTTGCCCCGTGAAGTTGTGGATGCCCTACCTCTGGAAGTGTTCAAGGCCAGGCTGCATGGGGCTTGGAGCAACCTGCTCTAGTGGAAGGTGTCCCTGCCCATGGCATGAAGTAGGAACTGAATCACCTTTGAGGTCCCTTCCAACCTAGACCATTGTACGATTCCATAATTGTAATAACTGCTCTGTGAGCAACCCAACACAAAGATATGTCTAAAGATGATCTTGTTAACAGAGAGTGGTAAGTCAGAAATATGTCAAAACTAGTTTGGTCTCTAGTTTGAAATACTATTCTTAAAATTGGCATTCAATTTTACAGTTCATCAATTGTTTTCATTTTAGTAATTAAAAAACTTTGAACTATCAAGCATGTCTTCCTGACAATCTCCTAAAATTATTTGTTAGGATCTAGTGACTGTAGAAGTGGTTAAAGTACATAAAATTTAAACTACATAGACCATTTAACTATAAGTTACTCCAACATGAGAATTACTGATTTTTTTCAGATACATCTGGAAATCCTGAAATTAAGAAAAGGTAAAGGATTTTCAAAGCCATTTTAATGTTAAGGATATTGATTGTAAATTGAGAGCTTCATATTTAAACTCACCTTTCTGATAAAACACAAATTGTTGAGTTCATTTCTCTTGTTTTTTAGAAAAATCTTTAAAACACATACTATTTCACTAATCTCTGGATACAAAATCAGGAAAAGTGGTTCCTTGCTCCTTATGTAACTTCTCTTAGATAATTTATATTTCTGAAACTAAGTGCCATCATTTAGTATCTGTTGTATTATCATCAGCCTTTGTTGCAAGTTTGTTGGCAAGTGCCAGGTAATGCTGAGTGAGAATAATGGTTTAGCTCTGCTTTTCTAACCTAGTGCGTTTGAGACCTTTATTTCAATTATTTTCCAGTTGTTTCACACCACACTTCTGGTTCACTATATATGAAAGTAGTTAGAGATGGTTCTTTCTTCACATTTTGAATCTGATATCTGACACTTTATAGCTTGTCCTTAAAATAAATAATTTTGTTCTGTAAATGACTGCACAGATAAAACAAAGGAATTGAGTGTACACTTCTTCTAGAATAGCTGCTCTCTTTTTTCTCATTCAGTTGGTAGGTGACTATAAAGAAAATTACCACTGTATGTGTCTCTGTAATTCAGTTTTAGACATGCTGAAGCATAAATTCACCTACTATACAAACACAAAGTTAAGAACGGTAATAAAGTGTGTGCATAAAATGGGGGTTTTGCTGTCACTTTTGATTCAGTTGCTATTGCTTTGTTCAGTTTTACTGTTAAATTTAGTTCTATTTGTAAACAAAAAATGTTCAGCCCTACTCAGCTATTTCTAATGCAGGTGAGCTTGTTGGGGGTAGCAGGGATTGCCTTACATTCCACCTGTCACACTTTGCCTCTGCCAGGAAGTTGGTTTACAGGCACAACCTCTCCATTGAGAATTTTGTGCCTTCACTTATTAGTAGATTTGCTGTGTGCTTTATGAACTGCAGTATTCACTATGTGTCCACTTCTCCAGGTGGAACAGACATAATCAGATGGTCACCTGGTCCCAGGAACCTTTTATGAGCTATGTACTTTACAACCAGGACCTTGAGAAGAATTCATAAATTGAATTTAACAAGGGGAAGAACGGGGTGTGTGAAGTGTGTGATTGGCATGGGTGTTGTTTAAAGATAATTTTCTTTTTTTCCCCCTGAAAACTAAGACAGGGAACTAGTGATGAAGCTATAACAGATCTCTGAGTTTAGTGGTGGTTTCATTTCTTTCAGCATACCTTTGAGTGTTCTCTTCGCTTTAGGCTTGAGGATTATTAGGCCAGAGTAATCTGGATAACACTGAACCAGAAGAGCTTGAGGTAGTGGTATGTGTTGTAAAAACAAGAAGTGAAATTAGAAAAGTTGCAAATACTTCTTCAATTAGAAAAGTTTACCTGTCTTTATGTGTAGAGAACCTTTGCAATTTGAATATCTTAACTTAATGAAAAACATACAAGCCATTATTATTTATGAAAAGTAAATTCTTAAGCTTTGTCTGTGGACAATAAGCATGGTGCAAATCCATATTGTTCATTTCAAAAGATTTCCTTTTCAAACACTTTCTTTTTCTATATTCTGGATGACTTTCTGATATCTTATTTTATAAAAAGACATATATAAATACAAGTATACAAGAGGTTTGTCTTTTTTCATCAGGCAGAGAAAACAAATTTGAGTCTGTTTAATTTTGTTAGCAGTCATGATATCATTCCAGATTGCTTGAGAGAGTATTTTGTATCACTAGTTTTCTGTACTACTTTCAGAAAAGTGTAAGGTTTTGTCACTGTGTCTAATACCCAGCTGTGATAAACAGTATCTTATAACCTATTTGTTAAACATTTCAAGTAGAATTGTAAAATAATTTAAAGGTCCTATTGCTCTGACTGGAAGTTTTTTCTAGACCCAGTGCATGTCTCCCTGATGTGTTGGTGGAGGACAATGCCTTGTCCTCAGCATTTATTCTCCCTAGGCTGGAAAGACCAAGCTCATTTAGTCTTTCCTATGAACAGCTGCTCTTTTTTCTGGGCAGTGCAGTAGCCTTGCTCCATATCTGGCAATTACTTCTTGTCTTTTTGAATGACCTGTCTACAGTTTCCAGAGGAGGACTAAGCAAGTCTTCAAGAAAATACAGTATTTCTAGAGTTGTACTGAAAATCTCTCTCCCCACACTTCATATGATTATTTTGCCCTTTCTTTAGCTGCATTGCTTTGTGTCCCTTTATTAATCAAATGTTACATGGATTGATTGCTTCTTCCTCCGGGAAAGAAAAGGGAAATAATTTTTTTTTTATTGCAGCCTTTATATCTATGTGTAGGTTTGAACCAAGCAGTAGCAATATTCTGAGCATGTTCCTGTTAAGTTGATCATGTACAAAAATCAGATTACTTGCAGTAAAAAAAAAGTGGGTAACTTGAGCAATTTCTAAAAAATGTTTGTTTAATTTCTGAATCTTTACTATTTAAGACAACAAATGTTGTTAGATTGGTCATGGCTTCAAGACAGTGATATCAAAAGTTTAAAAACTTTCCATTGCTGTCACCACATCTGCTTTTTTATTGGAATATTTTTAATTTAGATTTATTCAATTTTTTTTATTAAACCAGGGGAAGAATAACCCCATGTACAGGCTGGGGGCTGACCTGCTGGAAAGCAGCTCTCCAGAGAAGGACCTGGGGGTCCTGGGGATAGGAAGCTGGCCATGATCCTTGTGGCCACAAAGGCCAATGGGATCCTGAGCTGCATTAGGAAGAGCATGGCCAGCAGGTCAAGGGAGGTGATCCTGCCCCTCCACTCAGCTCTGGTGAGCCTCACCTGGAGTGCTGTGTCCAGTTCTGGGCTCCTCAGGAAAAGAGAGACAGGGAGTTACTGGAGCAGGTCCAATGGAAGGCAACAAAGGTTATGAGGGGACTGGACATCCCTCGTACAAGGAAAGGCTAAGGGAGCTGGGCTTGTTCAGCCTCAAGAATGATGAATAGATGACTGAGAGGGGACCTCATTAATGTCTAGCAGTGTCTGAAGGGAGGGTGTCAGAGGATGGATCCAGGCTCGTCTTTGAGGTACCAAGCAACAAGACAAGACACAATGGGCAGAAACTGAGTCACAAAGTTCCACCTGAACATAAGGAAGAACTTCTTTACTGTGTAAGTGACCAAGCACTGGAACAGATTGTCCAGAGAGGCTGTGAAGTCTCTCTCACTTGAGATATTCAAGAGCTGCCTGGACACAGTCCTGTGCCACGTGCTCTAGGAGGTGAGTGAGGCCTCCGTGCATGAGCAGGGAGGTTGGAGCAGATGACCCACTGTGGTCACTTCCAACCTGACCCATTCTGTGATGCTGTGATTTATTTTTTAATTATGTATTTACACAGTAGCAATCTAAATATAGATTCTGGTTTGGGTTTGTTTCATTTTTTAAAAAGTGGAATGCAGTTTGGGTTCTTCTAACACAAATCTTGAAACTCCTGCAATATATGAGTAATGTATTCTGAAATTGCACAATTGTCCTTAAATGCCCACAAGGAAAAAGATCTGTCAGGTTTTATTCATAGTTTTTTTAGAGTCATAGGACAAGCTTCTGTGCAAAGTAAACCAAAATGAAAGCATTAAGATTATTTTACCCACAGTGATGACATGTTACTGCCTATATTACCTCACAGCATGTCACAAGACATCATTACTTGCTACTGAGTTTTATTTCATTTATTCCAGAATCTCATCAAGGCACTTCAGTTTAAGTATATCAAAAATTAAAAAATCACTCAGTACCACAAAGCTCTTTAAAGTCAGATTTCCATAAATTTGCACATTACTAAATATTGGTGGTGTTAAGCAAATGAGAGCAAATAAGTACATTAAAGTGGAAACATTACTTAAGCAAAGAGAAGCTGTTCTGTACCATTTCTATCATTTTCTATGTGGTCTGACTTAATTTTTTTTTTAATTAAAGAATGGTTCAAAAGTGCCTGTAGGTAATCAAGAAATTATAAATTAATTTTTAATTCTTATTTTTGCTGGTTCAGCTGGAATTATAGTTCTCTTAATCTTCTGAATTTACCATTTTTTGCTGTTGCCATAGTGAAATCAGGTAGAACAGGCAAAGCTGTACTTCTTCTTCTCTTTGAACTTAACTAAAAATAATGCTTAATCTATTGGTATGGCTTTAGAAATAGCTTTTAAAAATGTTAATGTGGATTTAGCAACTGTGGAAACAGAGATAGTCTGACCTCAAACTGGAAGTTCTATTGGCCCTCAACAAAAATGCAATACCTGTGCAAGTTTTCCTTTAGCAGTTCATCCTAGTGCTTTATGCCTAGGGAGGCTTGAGGGGAAAAATATTTATATAAACCTGAATCAATTTATACATCTTGATGTCATGTACTTCTGAGCAGGGAAGGACTTTAGGGCAGCTGGTTTTTGTAACCAGGGCAAAATATACCATACTATTTTAAGTGATAATCAGTTTGCATCACTTAGCCTGATGGAAATAACTTTGTCACTGGGTAATTCTGCATAACAAAGACTTAGCAGTGAAAAGCTCCAAGTACCATTGAGAATTCATCTCATTCTTCTGGAGGATGGTGCCAGACTTGCTGGGTATATTTGTATTGATGTAATGTCTACCTGAGGTATACTAGTCTGCTGTGCACAAACCTACAAACTGCAAAGTTGCCTCCAGTGTAGAAATACTGATTTGCAAAAAGGTGATACCTCAAAGGTACAGAAAGACAATTTGAAATCTGTGGCAAAAGTCAGTTGTTGATACAGGGAGATTCTAGAAGTTGAAGCAGTTGAAATTGTGTAAATGTTCTCTCTTCACTCTTATTTATTGACTCTATTTTCCTCTTTTTGGTGTGAGTTTTTGCGGTTTGTTGGGTTTTTTTTATGCCTCCCAGTTAATAATGGTCTAGCTTGAACAGACAGGAAGACCCCCACCTCTTTTGCAAGAGTGCTATAAACTGAGGGGACTGACAAGAATCTTTTTATTGTCTATGATGGTCTTCCATTACTCAGTTCAAGTTGAAGGTGTCTTCAACATATTCAGTAATCTGTACTGAGGTCAGAGCAGATGGAAAAGTTATGTCAGCACCTCTCCTTAAGCTGCATTATGGCTGCTCCTGACAAGTGGATTTCTGTGAGAGACAGCTTTCTTGAGAGGTTCCTGTGGAATTCAGGAACCATTTTAAACTGTTGTCCTTCCTTATGTTTAGAATGAACGGTGTTTTTTGATATTGCAATCTCAAATATAAGGACAAGACTGGAAAATAAGCACTTTAAGAAACAAAAAACCTTGTAATTTTTGGCTAGCAAGGGACTGGGAGAGACAGCTGGTCAGAACAGATACTAATCTTATCACTTAATTTACTTACTCTGAGCTTCTATGCAATGTAGGAACCAAAAAACAACAAAGTGGCTATGCTCAGGTGGAAGTTAGCCAGGTCTCAGAAAGGTTGGTAGAACTCATTATTCGTGATGTTTCAAGCTGCTTACTCAAGCTTAATTTATCTTTGAAGGGAAAAGTGGTGTTTATTTTTCTTCTTGTTGTTACTTTAATTTTCTATTAGTTTTGCTTTTGTCTTAAAGGGAACAGAAATTGAACAGGTCTATGTGCTCAGTAGGTCACACTTCTTCTGTTTTGTTTAAAATGAGACTGCTAGTGCTGTCCTTGATGCCCTTAGATGTCTGCAACCAACAATGTTCATTTATCTAGCAATCTAACAATTGCATGGCAAAGAAAGGAAAGGAAAGGAAAAAAAGGGAAAGGGAGAAAGGGAAGGGAAGGGAAGGGAAGGGAAGGGAAGGGAAGGGAAGGGAAGGGAAGGGAAGGGAAGGGAAGGGAAGGGAAGGGAAGGGAAGGGAAGGGAAGGGAAGGGAAGGGAAGGGAAGGGAAGGGAAGGGAAGGGAAGGGAAGGGAAGGGAAGGGAAGGGAAGGGAAGGGAAGGGAAGGGAAGGGAAGGGAAGGGAAGGAAGGGAAGGAAGGGAAGGGAAGGGAAGGGAAGGGAAGGGAAGGGAAGGGAAGGGAAGGGAAGGGAAGGGAAGGGAAGGGAAGGGAAGGGAAGGGAAGGGACACAAGAATATGTAGTCCAGCTGTCTTTTACTGTTTTCAACATGTACTTGTATGAAGGGAAATGTCAGCACTATGTGATTTTATAGTGTTGCAGACTTCTGCCTCAGTTCTCATCAGGCATGGATTGTTATAAGTCACTAGCTAACTCAACTAATCTGCCATTGCTTTTAAAACTTCACAAGCATTTTCCTCTGATTCTTCTTCTCTCTCCTTCTGGGCTCACTTCCATCACCATGTACATTTTTATGTCTTCCTTTTGAACATAATTTTGTACCTTGATGGTGAGCCCAGAAAAGTTCAGTGCATAGTAAGCAAAGAGAGCTGAAACACAGTTGGGTTTAGTATTGATATATACTGAGAAGGGGTAAATAACTTGTAAATAAATCTAGATAGCATTAATTTTTCAGAAGGTGCATGCAGTAGAGCTCTATGTGTAGGTGTATAAATAGTTCAGAAGAGAGAAGGCAGAAAAGGGAAATAGATTTCTTTGCTCATCTTCAGTTATACACTTACTTCACCTGATAATGAATGTAACACTTACTATACATTGCCTTGGTGGTCTCCTAGAGTCTCTGAAACAGTCTCCAACTTGCACCATGTGAAAATATCTCTTCTGGGAGACTGGATATTTTGCAGGTGATACATAAGATTTGTGTATCTCAGGATGCACTCCTTTCTGAATAGCAACTAAATCCCAAATTATTTTCAAATATGAAGTGGGGCAGGATCAGTTTGGATTGAACAGACATTGGATATATGAAACAAGCTGAGGGATATGAGAGACAAGCTGAGGAGCCTCAGGCTTTAAAAATAAGCATGTGCCAGACAGAGTTAAAGTTTGCCAGTGGATTCCAAAGGCAGTGAGAATATTCAAGGTCAGAGGTATTCGCCTTTCTTTTGGGTGGGCATCAGGTGCCACAGTAATGGGCAGCAGACATACCACTTCCTTTTTCATCTGTTCTGTGCTTAATACAGGTGGGTGACTTACATTTTAATAGACAGTAAATTTAAGTACAGCATCACACATAAACTGCTTCTGCCTGTCAATTATGGGCAATAGCATGTTTGGTAGTTAACTGCTGAGCAGCATTGTGTGGAGATACTCAGTGTGATTTACTGTCTGGTCTTCTCATTCTCTGATCTGAGAAGTTGGAAGCACAGATGAGCTGTCCCTCCATTTGTTAGTTCATCTGTTACATTGTTTTTTTTAATTGCATATTTGTGTATACGGATTTGAAGATACAGAATTGTCTAATAATGCATTCAAAATGTCTTGAGATAGCTTTAATGCTGGCCTCAGAATTTATGCTCAGAAAATACTAAACACACAGATATATAGTGTCTTTATTTATCAATATTTCTGCTAGCAAAATTTGCTGAGCAACTTTTCTGATTAGTTTGGTTCTGTTTTACAATAATTATTAAACAGAAATCTAATGCTGTAAGGGCAGTTCTGCCTCTTTGGTTAAATGCACTTGAGGCATATCTTATCTTTCTGGTGAGCACTGACACCAGATAAACAGCTGCACTGAAAGAAAGGATTGCTGCAAACTATGAGGCACTCGCAGATTATTCAGATATCATCTTGCACTGGCCTTAGGATGGCCTGTTACTTTCAGCCTTAAAAGTAAACAGCTGTTAATCACCTAGTGGCAACATGAGTTGACCAGACCTTGTGGCTGCCTGGACTTCAGTCTAACAGTACTCAAAGGCTCTTCTCATCTTTTCTGTCACCCAGGATAAGAGGTAGTTTGCAGCCAAGCATTCCTTTGAGGAGGCTGCAGGAGGCTGCTGTGAGTTTAACAAAATGTTTGAAATAACCTCAGTAACTCCTCTCAACGCTGATCCACAGCTTCAAATGTGCAGAATCCAACAATAGTAGACTTGCATCCACAGTCTCTGGAGAGAGAGCTAATGGCATAATGTTTTCTAAGGGAAACTGAGTAACACGCAAGTACCTCAAGAAGCAACATTCCTTGCCTGGATTTAATCAGAAAGTGATGCTTTCAGCAGCAATATGTGGAATAGTTCTGCAGTGCAAGCAGCCATCTTTGTTCCCTGCTTATTCAGAGTACCACCATTCTTGCAATGTATTATCTGGTAAATACAAGAAGCACAACTGAAAATAGAAGCAGCACTGCTTTGGTGAACAAGTCCTCAAATTGCATGCTGTGGGATTGGAAGGGTGTTTCTGTTTTGAACATTAATGGACTTACAAAACAGTGGGCAGTAAAACAATGTGCTAGCCCTGAGTTAGGAAAGACAAAGACATAGATGCCACACCTAATACACAATATAATGTTAGACTTTCTCCACCAGAATGGAAAGATTGAAGCTTCTGAAAAAGATACAAGTTTTTCTTGTATTGTGCCTTTTAGATTTTAGGGGTTTCTGGATGAACTTCTTTTGCTTAGTTATGTCCCTCATCCAGGGTTCCTGAAGTCACTTTGCCCTGTATTGAAATAGTTAACTAATGTAGAATCCTTGTATTTCCCAGAATATTGCATTTATCTCCAAGTTATCAAACAACATACCTGGAACACTATCTGTTATCTCTTTTAGCCAGATACTGGAACTATCTTCCCAGGTAGCCGAAAAGCATTGCTTTCCAAGATGCATACCCAAGTGATCCCCGCTAGAGCCAGAAAAAGCTTCTGTGCACTCACAGCCCAGAAGGCCAAGTACGTTGGGGAGTGCATTAAAGGGTGGTCAGGCAGTGGAACAGGTTGCCAAGAGAGGTTTGGATGGCCCATCCCTGAGAGTGTTCAAGTAAGGTTGGATGGGGCCCTGAGCAGACAGGTCTCAGTTGGTGACACCCCTGCCCACAGCAGGGGGCTTGGAGCTAGATGACATTTAAGGTCCCTTCTAACCCAAACCATTCTATAAGTCTCTGAAAAAACTGTGGCCATTATTTCCATGAAACAATCCAGCAGTATAAGAGTTAAAAATCTCTTTTCTAAAATGCTGATGTGAGTATGATGTTAATTTTAAGTACATCACCCCAGTCCTGCAGTGCAGGCATAGGGTCACCTTGTAGAGTGTCTTTACAGCACAAAACCTTACAATCTGATGCAAAGAAAGCATCTACCTGATTTTTGAATATGCTGAGACTGAAAAAAACCCATATTGTTCCTTAAGCACACAAAACCACTTGAGAGTTGAGCATTTGGAGTACTACTAATAAACAAAACAAACGAAGAAAAAAGAGTATATTTTAGTAGGTGTTAGGACATGAACCAACAGAAACTGAGAGATTCAAAATTCACTCAAGGCTCTCGTCTCTTAATGACAAGCTGCCTTGAAGCCAATATGTGTTTTCTTTCTCACTCACTGCATCAGTCTTCACTTAGAAAGCCTTGATCCTTGTAAATCACTGTAGCCTTAATGTTATTTAATCATAGTTTTTAAAAGTTAATTTCCATGAGAACTGTATTTTTTTTAAAAAGCCTAACTTGTCATTGAGGATTATAAAAATCCTTTATTTGCCTGGAGAACAGTATTCAGATCTGAATGAAGAAGTGTAAGTGAAGAATGTGTTTCGACAGTTTGTTTATTAAAAATGTATTATGCAGCTAAAAGTTATATTGTATTTATAATATTTTAATGACAGTGACTTGCACAGTTTCCGGTGCAGTCTATTACTGTGCATTTAAAACTGTGCTAAGGAAAATTCTAAAATATTTTAAATGTCCCCTTATGTCCACATAAGTATCACTCGATTTGTTTTTATTTTTCAAAATGCCACAAGCAATTAAATCGTATTGTAAGCTTGATGAAATTCCTCTATTTTATTGAAGCTTTAACAGTCTCATTGCAGAGTAAAAAGATAACTAGTGTAAAAAAAATTCATAAAGATTTAATCACATCTAAGAGAGGTGTAACTGTAGAGAGAGGCCTGATATTAGTTTCCATCCACCTTTTTTTCACCTGACAATTCAACTGCATATAAAATCAGTTTGTGGCATTCATGGAAATGACTACCTTTCTCAGCCCAAAGAAATTCCCACTTTTAAGTTAAAACCTCCTTGTTAAATGGGAGTCTCACAAAGTATCAGTAGACTTTGACTTTTTCCTTGTCTTCAGTAAAAATAAGACTTCTCCCAACTACTGTGGCAACATCAAAGCTTAAAGCAGATTAGGCTTTACTTGCTTAATTTTACCTTAAGCAGCATGAACTGGATGCCTGGATCCTTGAGACATATTATGCTGCTAGCATCTGTGTGTGAGGCATGTAGTACTTGTTCATGCCATGGACAAGTTTCCTATTATCTTTACAAGTATGTGATCAGAACTTGTTAAACTTTCTTGAGCCACATCTGCAAGCAAATTTTTCTTTTTTTTTTTTTTGACTTGTTACTCTAGGAAGTCAGTGCTAAGCAGCTTTAGGGAGTTGGCACAAAAATATTGCAGCCTTATGGATTACAGGTTAAGGATCAGATTTTGTAAGCAAAAATTATCATTCAGTTACTTGATTTGCTAAGTACTGGATTTTTTACTCCTTTCAACCAGATTTGGTGAACTCAGAGTAATATGGTGCTGTGTGTGTGTCACTGGGTCACAAAATCGTGTGGAGGATTGGAAAACTGACAGGAATGATAAAACTCCACCCACCCACCATTATCTTCAAATTGGGTTTTTAAAATGCACTGTCTTAATGCACAAGTACCTGTATTTAATTTTAAAACTCTGTGTAAATGAACAGTAGAAAAAAATACCATGTTATAAACAATTCTGAATTAGGACTGCAGTAGCTGTGGGAAGCTTCTTGCTAATGGAAGTACATTTCTGAGCAGTGGCTCTTAAATGTTGGCCAAGATGTATAATGCTGTGTCAACAGCAGCAGTAAACTGGTCTAGACATAAGGAAGTTGGCTGCCTTATGCCAACTGACCTTATTTGAAAATGTGGTCTGTAGTTGTTGCCTACTAGCCTAGCTCTGCCAATTTATAAATTTCTTCTGCTGACACAAATGAGATTTCTGCAAGTACACTAAAATAAAGCTGAGTATCCTTAAATATTAAACTTATTATGTATTATTATACATAATAATAATACATAAGTTTATTATGTATTATAATAAACGTATTAATTAATTAGTTAATAAGGGGTTAATTATTTTATCTTCAAGGTTTATTACTACAATTAAAACCTATTTACTCACAACTGTGATTCTGAAGAGCAATGTTAAATTGACGTAGAATGTAATAATTTATTTGAGAACTTTTGTAATTCCCCATTCCCAGAAAACAAGTAGTGCTATGCAAATGGTTTGTTCTATATTTAAAATGAAAAACAAGGAGACAAAGCCAGCTTTTTTAGCTGGCATTGAAAAGTGAGGGACTAGAATGCAATCCTTAAAAGACACATTCAGGTGTGACCCTCATAATTAAAATTGTCAATCAGGTAGACTGTTATACTTTCATAACTTGAATATTTGGCTGAATCTATTTGATAAAATAATAAAATATTTGTTTAAATGCATGCATATTAGAAATAATAATTCATATGCCAGCATTTTCTCATGAGAGTCTTCTGGAATTCAAATTATTTACATTACGCTGAGATGCATATAGAACATCTATAACAAATAGACTAATAACAAATGAAGTGAACATATATATAAAAACAATTCCAAGTTCTTTTACATTTCTGTTCAGTATCAAGCCGTGTGTTGAAAATGCATTTTTCATAAAACCACATGCAAGGCTTTGTGATCATGAAAAAATCACCTCACAACAGCCACATGTCTAGGCAAATCCTTAGAAGCTGGTATGGACCTCACACAGACATTCCAGAAGAAAGACATTACCAGAAAGTAGTTTCTCTTGAAGTGAAGTAGAATATGTGTGAGCTTACTAGGCCACTTTGATAAATAAATAAAAGTCTTTTTTCTGTTCTAGCACCAAACTGGTTCAGCTGGAGGGCAAGTTAAACCCTGATTCATAGTTTACTTAGTTGTGTTCTTTCGCTTTTTATTTTAAGGTATCTCTTAGTTTTTTGTTGTTGCTGGGATTTTTTCCTTAAGACAAAGAACCATTTGGCTTTGGTTACCTGAATTTTGCCTTCTGACTTTACAGTATATCTCTGTGAAACTCCTTTCCAAGACAAAACTCACTGTCCCAGGATTATCAGTGTACCACTTTAGCTGTGGTTTTCTTTCAAAATGTATGTGATTAAAGCAATACAGAGTTCCTCTGAACAATCTGAAATTAGTGCAAACCTGACTTACTTAGAGCAAATAGTATTGTTAGATACAAGTTTTATATAAAAGAACTTGTTGAGACTGCAACTGTATTTAACTACATTCAAACTGTATTTTTCTTAGATGCTTCAGTTGATTTTTTGAAAGACACCATGTGCTGCCTTTAGTACTTAGACTAAATTTAGCCATTTATTTCAAGCCTAAATTAGGCCTAAAGCAATCCACAAGCTTTTTTAATGCTGCTCTCCTCTTGCCATGCCTTGGGGTCAGAAGCCTGTGTGCCTCCCCTTTGGCACTACTGGTTCTCACACCCCTAGTGCCCCTGAGTTGGCTTTGGCAGCCTTGTAGTCAGTCACAACTTCTAATGTCAGAACTGGACATTGACTAAACTGGGATTTATATAATGGTAGCTACCTATCTATTGATTCATTTTGAAGTAAACTGATGCAACCTCTGTGGATGATTTTCACTTCCTATGTTTATTATGTTCTCGGATCTGTATTTCCTCTTTATTCTATTTTTACTGCATGGAATCAACCAATCCTTAGTTACTTGGATTTCTTTTCAGCTTTAAAAAGAAACCCCTAATAAAAAACCCAACTTTTTTAGGGTTTTCTTTAATAAAAGAAAACCCTAAAAAAGTTGTAAAAGCAGTACTTTCACTGGAATAGCTAAAATGACAGTTTTGTATAACTTTTGGACACATTCCTTCCCACCTAAGCTTTTCACACCTAAGAACTCAAGATTGGGAGAAGAAATACCAGCATATTTTCAGGGATTTATACAATTTTTCTAAGCAAGAAGAAAATCCATAGGAGTCTAACAGTTTGTTACATTCTAAGGCTGATTTTCAATATCAGCCTAAACTTTCTCCAGTGTGTCTTTCATATGAAATAAGATAACCTGGCCTTGTATCTATACAGTTTTAGAACCAATTGGTACATTCAAAGATTTTCTATGCTTCTCAGAGCTACTGAATACCTCCCCTTTCCATAGCAATACCGAGTATGCAGTCTGTCATTTTCGTTCATTCTCCTGTGTAAACCACAGTCAGTCACTTAACTTGTTCAGTGTTACAACTGATGCAAGAAATCAATTTGTAGCTTTACTTTGTAATTCACAGCACTGACTTTCATTCCTCAGGGCGTCATATCTCCACTTGGGAAGGAGTCAAATTAAAAAGTATCTGGGGGTTCTTACTTTTAGGTTACATTTCCCTATCTCACCCCCATACACAAAAAGGTTGTGTCTTTTCAAATTAAGGCAGCAGTAATTAACCGATGGCATTGTTTGTGGTTTGCCAACTCTGGGCGTTAATGAGAGAGAAATTAGCACTTAGCAGCAGGAGTTCCTGATAGTCAGTGGCAAATGCTTAATGGGCCAACAAGTTTATTTTGGTCTCAAGTACTCTGCACTTAAGTGCAGTAAACAAAAGTGTGGTGTGGGTTTTTATGTGATCATACACACGAGCTTTATGATATAGAGCTATAATAGAACAAATGACACAATAGAGTTGAAAAAGTGCAACCTAGGCAGCACAGGGCAAACAGTTTTGCTGTAACACCACAGTCAGATGCAGGATTGATGGATGTTTTCATGCCAAAGATGTACTTGCTCCTGCCATTAACAGTCTGCAGATGTTCTTGTATATAATTTTATTATCAAATTTGGTATTTCTGAACACAATTTTTTAAGCACCTCAAAAATTGTGCTTCAGCTGAGATGATTTGCTCACAAGACATAAGTTAGCCTTTTGAGGTGTCTCAAAATAGTAATTTTATTTAAAACTACAGTTTCAAAAGACTACTAAACAAATTACTTAAGCACAGTGCCACATGGATTTCATGGTGGGTGAGGGATTCAGACTGCCACAGTGAAATGAGCCCTTCAGAACTTGGGTGAGCAGCTGCTCATTAGCATCAGGATTTTACCTGGCACATGTGCTCATAATGAGTAACTACTTGCATACATTTCATACCTTCTGCCTTGCACAAAATAGCCCATTAGAAATGTAAGGTCTGCTTCCTATCTTCTGGGGATTTTTGCTTTTAAAATCATTTTGGTTAGTACGTAAGTACATCCCCACCCGATTACCCATTGCTATATTTCCTTGATGTGGGAACAGATATGTTGTCTGTGAAGTAACAAAACTGGGGGCCCCTCCTGGATCAGCAAACTGCTGTCTCTCACCAGAGGCTGTAAGCATCAGTCCTTGACCTCCCTTGTCTTGGTCCCTCTCTCCTGCTTGGGTCTTTGGGCTTGCAGGTGCAGTGAGCTTCTGCACGTTTTGGCCCCCCCGGAGCTTAAGCAATGGACAATGCAAAGAAGTCCGTGGAAGCTGAAGTTGTTGGCCAACCAGACAAAATTAGGAATTGGGTATAGGCATCATTGTCCTTCATATTAGCTACGTTTTAGTCTGTACTGTATTTATTGCCAGGCATGTTAGGATATGTTACCTAGTACAACCAGATGTGTCAGAGTTTTAACCTTTCAACTTTCAAATATCACCTTTCAGTTGCAAAAAGCGTGTTTGCCAGTGTGGCCTCATCTATGCTGAGGGTAATTTACTCTGCCACTGAACTGTGGCCACTTGGAGGTTGAAGAACAGTAGCCATAGACCAAAATATTACAATGCTCTGCAGCAGTTTCAGGCAAAAGAGTACCACATCTAATTGAAACTGCAGGAGGAAGCCACAGGGGTTTCTTCTTCCTTTGATGCCTATTCCACTACACAAGCACATCAAATAGAGTTTTCTCCGCATTGTTGGAAAGAAACCACCCTCACGAAGCCAGTCTGGCACTACCTATGGCTTTGAGTGCTTGTGTTGTCTGCTCAGTGGACATTTAGGTTACCATGCCTCCCCTCAGCACATATTTATTAAAATTAAATGTTAACAAAAATTGGCTACCATATTGGTTGAATCCTGAGTACAACTGCATATAAACCATTACATGACATTCTATTGAACTTTTTCTTGTACAGACGGTACCTAACAGCTCATCCTGCACTGTTGGTTTTGGCAAGTTCACTACAGCATATAATAAATCAAGGAAAGAAAAAGCTTTTTGGCCTAATGTTGTACAGACTGCTGTAATGTTAGACTACAGAAAGCAGTTCTGTTTTTAGACATCCTTTTACTAACCCAACATTCATAATTTATGATTCCACTGTAAAATTCCTGCAACACTACACCAGAAGTAGTGCTGCCCTTTAATTAAGTGCTCTCAGTAGGAAAAACGTGAAACTGATGTGCAAAACATATCGCAGTACACAGTGATTGATAGTGATTACTTCTTTATGAACCCAGCCTGAAGGTCTGAACTTCCTGATGGGTAAAATAGTCCATGGGGCTACTTCCTGAGATTGCCTAGTGGGGATCAGTCAGAGTTAGCAATATCTGAGGAATTCCTGAGGCACATTTCAGAGCCATTACAACACAAACTTTCTGTTTCTTCTGAATTGTGCTGTATGTTAATAATTACCTGAATAAGAGCTCATTGTAGAGATTATATTTTAAGGATTCATTGTTGTCTTCATGCTATTATAATTCGAATGAACTGGGACATGTGTAAAACCTTGTATCTTTAATGTCTGCACACAGAAATCTAAATGAGCAGGGTGCATGTCAAAAGAGATTTCTCTGTACATCACAGTTACTGAATGTTATTTAGTATTTAATACATAGGTATCTTTTACTGACGTGTGCAGAAGATTCAAAAATAAAAAACTGAAACGCTGATGTGGATTCCGTGAATCTCTAAATAGCATTTTTATTCCTGGAATCAGGGACTGTTGGCATCAATCAATGCACATTCAAAATTTGAACATTAAACAGAGGTTAAATACTCCCTCCAATTTTGCAGAGAAGTTACCAGATTTGCGTTGGCATCACAGAGGTGGGAAATTGAAATCCCTCTAACACAGTTACATAAGTTCATTTTTCTTTTTTGTTTGATAGATTTGGCCCTGGATTAGTCATCTACTGGTACGGATTTATTGAAGAGCTGGACTGCCACCGTGAGCGTGGTATCCTGCTAAAAGACTGCTTCCCTACTGACATTGTGACTCTGCGACACAGCATGGCTCAGCGCTGATGTTGGGAGGAAGAGGTAAATCCGGAAGCAATTTTACTTTCCTGCAGTGTAAACTAATGGCAGCATCTGCCCTGAACTTCAGCTGAACTCCTGCTGCCTGCCCTTATGCTACTGCTGCTTTACACAAACATATCAAGAGTTTCTGTTTTGCTTCAGACCTCTGTTGTGATCAGCCAAAAAAGACAGACACAACCCACTCATTATCAGCAGTTCTGTCTCTGTCAAACAGCTAGTTTTGAGATAGTCATAATCTTTCTTCCTTCCGGATGGCTTCTTCAAGCATTCTAAACAAAGACAAAAATGCAGAGGCTGAAAGGTGGAGCTTTCAGTTCTTATCCCTGTTACAGAGTCACCTATAAAATTAAGTGCTTTTTATGAATTCATTATGTGCTAGTGATGTGACTAAAACACCTACAGTGATGTGGAGGTTTGGTGAAGACTGTTGTTTTGGGGCTTAAAACAATATAAGGCAAAGCTGGTAAAGCCCGAGTGGTAAGAGAGGATCATGGCTGTTACAGTAAATCGCCAGATTTGGAGATAATAATTGGTGTATGTGTTTTGTCACTGTCTGATTGTTCAAATCAGCAATGGAATCCTGAGTTAACAGTTAAAAAATAGTTAGGAGATTTTGAAAGGGTGTGAAAGCAAAGACCACAGCTTTTATTTTATGTATATAAGCCTGTGAAGTTTGGGGGTAGTGTGGGGGAGGCTTAGTAAGTATTTTAATGACTCAAAAATAACTCATGTTTTGTCTTTTTCTCTTCCTCACCCCTGGGGAATCTATACCTAGGAATTTTTCTCTTAACTGACTAAGGAGAGAATCTCTCTTTACCCCTGCAGGCACTGTAGCAAATTTCTGGCACACTGAAGTCCAAAAGAACAACGTGCAGGAGCTTTCTATGAGTTATTTGTGAAGGAGTTTACCATCCTGGTGTTCAAGAAGGGGAATTAAAAAAAAGGTTCAACAGTGCTTCATACTGAATCAGTTCCACAAGACAAATAAAGCACACAAATGGACTGAAGTTTCCTGCGTACTTGTTTTCTTGTAAGAGCCTTGTTTTTCTCTTGTTAGAACCACCAAGATCAGAAGTTCACTGAGGTGGGTGTTAGCCCTTCATGAAGTTTTGAGTTCAGTCTCTTCCTTTTCCATCCACATCACCACTCAGGGGAGCAAGATTGGGTCTCAGGTTTGTGCTCTCAGACGTTTCTTAATGACAGCAGCTTGTTGGGCTTGACATACTTCAGTACTCTTCTCTGTGCCAGCTATTACTCAGGAAAGGACAAAATATTTCAAAATGTCAGAGATTTTCATGTATGCTCATCATGTTCAGATTTTCTGAGAAGAGCTATGGATTCAGCTGTAGAAATAAAGGTCTGATAACAGTCTCCCTAAAGCACAAGCTGATGATCTTTTCCAGAAAGAAAGGGTCTCTAAAACATTACAGTGCATATTCATCACCTTTTTTTAGTTGAAGTGATACATTGTGAGCCTTTATGTTTTCAAAAATCATGTGCAGACTTTTTAGAGTCTTGCTTTGAGTGGAAAGGATATTATTCCTATTCAGGAGTTTTTCAGCTGTAGTTTTCAGATGCATACACAGTATTTTTATTTTTAATTTTTAGTTTTCGCCTTAACACTTTCTAGTAAGTTTTAGACAGGAGTTTATCATTTTGACAAATCTTTCGTTTTCAAGAAAAAATGTCTTTGATCTTCTAGTACTCTGTCCCTTGTTGCAGAGATAAACTAGTATAGCTCCACTGAGTTATTTTTGTATAGAGATATTTTCCTGGGTTTGGATGTGTGATAGTGAAGAGATTTGTTTTTAAAAAATATTCAAGCACCTGTAACTCATTTGCATTCAGCTATTTAAGGTGTTGTGCTGAGCTTATTTTACCTGACAGCTGTAGGGTATCTGCCCATACAGATTCACAGGAGCAGTCTGTGAATGTAACTGCCTTTTGCTACACGCCAAAGCTACGTTTAGGGTGTTACTCCCCCCTGGGACTTTTAACTATGGTTAGGGTAGTGGAATGTGTAAAATCAGCAAGAGAATAAAAAAGAAGGAATAACTGAACATTGTCATAGTAGAAAATTCAGAAGTAATGGTCATTTGAGTGAAATGGGTTTTAAAGGCAAATGGTATTTGTTTTAGCTACTGCATATGCTTTCTGTTGTATGAAATAATTTAAATCAGCTTTTACATGATACACTAATGCTGCTTTTTCTTTTTGAATAAATTAAATTTATCTGCACAGATGTTGAAAATTCTGCTAACCTTCATCAAAGCTTTACTTAATTTGTTTTTATATTAAACAAATTTATGTGGAGACACACAGATAAGTCAGTTTAGGCTTATATTTGTGTATTTATTCCTCTACCTAATGCTGTGACATAACAGGTTGGAAGGCAGTACAGCTGTCTTTAATCAGAGCTTTGAACTCATCTTCATATATTGCCCACTTAAAGAATCTGTATTAGAATTAGGATTAAATTAACCACAAAAATCTATATACTGTACCAATTTCATTGCATGCTATCAGAAAAGCTTTGCCACTACAAAAACTGTGCTGTGTCACTATTTTAAATGCTGAATGCAAAACATAAAAAAAATTAGGACTGTTTTGTTATTACTGCTTGTATACTGAAAAGAAACCCTTTATTTGGCTATTTTCTCTGTTTATCAGATGTAAACATCAACTTTAATATTAAAGAGGAAGTCAATGCTTGTTTGTGGGTTTTTTCTTGGTTTGGTTTTCTTAAACAATGTTGTGGCCATTAGAACCTTAACATTAAAACCAAATTCAGTTTTATGGAGTGTTCTGTAGAGAGTGCTAATGAATTATGCCAAGCCAGAAAACAGAAGTGAACATAAAACTGAATGATGTTCTCACTGGCATATATAGACTTGCAAGCATCTGCTCTTACAACCACTGTTATCAGGCCTGTTCTGAGCTTTAGGAATTGATGTAATTGTACTGAGCAGGGAAGCAAAACTTCTTTGTAAAGGAGGAACACAGTGGTGGGTCTCACACTCTTTAGGGAAAGATTGTTAAATTCATACTAATAATGTGTCCCCAGAATACAGAAATGGTAAAATCTCTGTTTTCTTCCTATACTAGATAGCTTAGACCAGAAAAAATTTTGTCTAAAGCTGAAGAAAAGGGACCAAATGTCTTACTGTGTTTACCACATTACATTAATGGTACTGGTAGTTCATGAATAGTTTTCATCCTGTTCTATTTGATCACTCAAAAAGTCATTCGTTCCTGGTATTGGTTTTTGGATTTTTCCACCATCTAGACTACTACAAAAGACTGTGAATTCCTCTTCCCATTTTCCAGTCCTCCCCTTTTAATTTTCCATCTTATTTTAACCATTTCACTTTTATTTATTCGATATCTTCCCATTTGCTCATGTGTCCTATTTGAAAAGTTTTCTACCATGTTTTCTACCACCTGCTTCTGTTTCTGTTACTACATCTGAAGAGTGCTGTTTCCAATTCTGTATACATTAGAGCTGACCAACCATGTAAAGCAATTTTGCTCTTACTCTAATTTAAGTAGCAGCTCTGGATTCCAGGGAGACTGTCCCCAAAACTTCCACACAGCTTTGCAATGGGGAACCATTGTGATGCTCTTCATGCTCTTGGTATGAAACACAGGTCATTTCTGCAGGCTGGGAGTATTCACCAAACAGAGCGCTCTTCATGCAGAACAATCACTCTGTCCCCAGTTGAGAGTACACTTGTACAAAGGACTTAGTGCTTCTGTGCTAATAGAAAATAGGCAAAGGAAATATTAGGAATTCAGCTGTCAAAGCATCTCTTCCATTAAGGAGACTTGCCTTCTGTGAGTTCATGCCTTGTTTTTGCAGTACTTCTGCAGGGCGATCTGTTGAAGTTAAAGATTTAGCTTTCCTCCTGTGACAGCTCTCCTTGGTTCAGAGTGGAAAAGATGGCTTTCTCCCTGTTTCCACATCACAGTCGATCTGGCAAGAGCTTGTGCATCCTACAAGGTGTTGTTATTTACCAGAGTTGATAACAACTCCTCAAGGGTTAACAAAAAGTACACAGATTTTAACTTGATTCTTAGTGTTGCTTCATCTGATGTAGTCTTACAATAGATAGCTGCTTCTAAAGGGATCTTCTGCTGTTAGATGGTGAATACTGAACTAGGTAACAGTTGTTAGAAACATGGGTTTGTTATTTCAAGGCTGAGATAAATTACATTAGCACAAATGCTGCTCAAGTATTGATTTAATATTACTGAATGAAATGGGAGGCTGTTTGCAGAAACAATAAAAAATTCTTCCTATCATGTTATTCTAAGTCACAAAGGGTGATTTGTTGTGGATTTTCAGGTTATTCAGAAATAACCTTTTTATTACATTGACAAAAGAAGAAACCTCAAGGGCTTGCTCTTTACGGTGGTGTGATAGGAACCTAAAGTGTGCCTGTTGAAAAATGAACTAGCAAACAATGGGAGCTTGGCAGCAACTTCAGCATTTATAGAGAAACTGTCTATCTAGTACAATCTGTATAAAATAGACCTCGCTCAGGTTAGGGAAAGGTCACAAGTTACACAAAGTTTGGATAGTCTAAATGCGTTACTCAAAACTAACTCTCCTGTGTACAGTAAATATTAATTGAACCTGCATTATTAAAAACATGCCAGGATTCAAAAGATTAAATAAGGAAGATGTAATTATGAGCTACATAATAAACAGAGCAGTTTTAGTTCCCCTTGTATTTTTTACTTTCCTGCTATTGTTTCATATGTGGCTGTTATACAAAGAGCAGCTGAGGTCACCTACTATAAATTACGGGTTTCGTACAATAGTAATCTACCAAAATTATTCCAGAGCTGGATCAAAGAGCTTCAAAAGACTTTTCAAAAACTTTTCCACATAATAAAAAGACTCTATTTTGATGCCCTTTTTTAATGAGGATTTCTTGGTTTAGGGATGCATCTTAGAGTATTCAGCTGCTTGTGTTGAACACAGAGAATTTCCATAATTTGTTTGCAGCCTCAAATAAGCATGAAGTGGTAATATCAAAAAATTCTTTAAATATATTACCTGGTGCATTTTTTAGGCTAAGTTTTTAAGTGATCTAAGTAAAAACAATTTTGCTTGTGTGTTTATTTAAGGAAGCCAGCAAGATTTCAAGTCACATTTGATATTTCTTCTGTTTACAAGCATACAAATCGTATTTGCAATGATAACATTATTAAAAATGAAAACAGTAATTCTTAGCAGCTCTCAGCTGGCATCATGTTCCTGCAAAGGATGCCTGTGTGCCCTCGCTTCTGGCCAGGCTTTCACCTAATGTGAACAATCACATGTCATCTGCAGAGATCCATAGATGTGGCACTGCGATGTCAGCGCAAAATGAAATGTCAATGCGAGCGTACGGAGACGGAGCAGCGGTATTGAAACCATGTCAGTGCATATCTACAGAGACCACGTTACTCTGTCAGGGTGATTTTAGGAAGATCACTTTGAAATGTTAAAATGAAATGAAACTAAGTCAATTAGGTAATAACAATAGAGGTTCAGGGATTAATTGAGGGCCTAAGGTGAAGCCAGTGGCCATTAACCCCAGCTAGTAATTAATTTTAGAGAAATAGAGAAATTTCCTTGGCTAAGGTTATTGTCATTATTATTAGAGAGTTGTGGGGGTTTATTCCCTATATCGTATAAATGCCTTTTCCTGTTGCTTTTAATAGTGATACAGAAAGTGTGGTGTTAAAGGGTAGTTAAAGGCATATTAGTGCAAAGTTAAGGTTGTTTAGAAAGTGAATCTACCCAATAGCAGACAACGACTTCTTTTTTGTACAGACATTTAACAGATTTTTATTGATGTCCAGCTGTCTGCAAACAGACAGATTCACTATAATGTATTTACCTCTGAGTATGGAAGGAAAATAATACCAACATGGAGAAATGCTCATTTACACAGAAACAACTATTTGCATGGCCCAAGTATTCACTGTTAACTTAAATCAGACATGAAAATTGGTCAAACAACAGTATTAAATAATTATTTTTGAAAATACATAAACAAGCACCAAGTCAAAGTCATAAACTTTATGCAAATTCAGGATTTCAGCATTTATGACTATAGCAATTCGACACAAATGTGTAATATATTATTTTTTTATCATTTCAGTGAGAGATTCTTGCCAAGAGCAAGAATCTGTGGTTCAGCATGCTATGCAACACGTGAAATCTGTCTGGGGTCTCTGTCCTAAGAGAAGGCAGGACACTAGATCAAAGGAATGCAATTGTTTTCTTTTAAAATATTTATTTATATGAATTTGTGTGTATTTTTATATTATGATAAATAAAGCAAATATATACAAACATTATTTTTGCTGTTAAAAAATACCAACTACCCTTTCTCTCACAGAAGCCCCTGATAGATATTTGCTCAGTATAAGTGTGTTTGTGGACGTCATCAGGAAAGGGCAGTAAATCAACATTTTTTCCTGTTGTAGAAGGTGGTATCCTGTATTTAAGTGTTGGTGAGAGCAGGGAGATATTTCTGCAAGTGACATTGATGTTGAAAGAGCATGACATGGGTGAGGGGATGAGCTACACCTGGAGGAGTCCAGGCCCAGCCCTGCTGAGAGCCAGCAGCTTTTAGAACTTGACCTGGACACACTGGGGCCTCTGTCTCCAGTGTGATGCTGCACAGTTGTGGTCTCGCCTCCCAAAGTGCCTCAGGGGTGCTGAGAAGATTTCTGAAAGGTCTTTGAAACTCCTAGTAAGAAGAGTACTGTGAAAATGCAAGCTTTATTA
The DNA here is from genome assembly GCF_022539315.1 of Serinus canaria. Lineage (NCBI taxonomy): Eukaryota > Metazoa > Chordata > Aves > Passeriformes > Fringillidae > Serinus > Serinus canaria. Next base: position 32,237,499 of record NC_066319.1, on the reverse strand, counting down.
TGAGAAAACATCTTCCATTACGAATGGATGTATTGGATTAAATTTTTTCTTGTTAATTTTCTTTTGCTTTTCTGCAGCAAGCGTTCATGCCACACTCCATTTTGTATTTTGCCTCAGCATGATAGCTTCATAATGAATGGAAAAACATAAAATTAGTTTGATCAGTTTATTTCCATACACGCTTGAAGCAGCCTTACATTAATGTGTTTGGCACTGCATTACATACAAATGATAAAATGCACTTAGGAAAAAATAGTCTGGCTACACATCATAAAAAAAAAGTAGGCACAGTTGAGTCTCAAGACACAGTTTCATCCTTCCTCTGAGGCACAACTGTCTATACAGATCAGCTTAAATGTCTGTCTAATCTAGTCCTAAAAAACTGCAATTATGGAGATGCTTAGAAAGATGATGGGAATCCATTCCCCTACCCATCTTTATTTAGTTAGAAATATTTTTCCAATCTTTTCTAAATCATTTTTTGCTGTAATAAGCATGTTACATCTCATCCAATTATAAATGCATATGGAGAGTAAATCTGGTTTCTGCTTTCTTTTTCTGACCGTTTCTATATTTACTCAAAAAAACACCACAAACTCTTCCAGCATTTTTTCAAAGAAAGTTTTTCATGTTATGATTATATTTGTTACTCTGTATGTGTCTTATGTTTTAGAAACCCATTATGTACAAGATTTCAGCAAATATGTTCCTTCAGTGACAAGTTGGTATCTTCTATTTAGGTTGGACCCTTTATAATGCCCACACCCAGATTCATCACAAATCCAGCATTTTTTTATACTGTTATTCTTTTCATTCTTGCACATACTATTTGCTAGTTCATTTTTAGTTTTAGCTTGCTGACTTCAAACTACTTCTGTGTTCTGTTTAGTTTGAATTTTAATCTCACCCTTTGGAAATAAATACTTGATTTGATTCACAAAGTTTTGAATGTGTAATTTGAAGTCAACAAGTTAAGGCATTCAGTGTTTCAGGATTATGACAGAGTTTGATGGTTAGCTGTCACCAGTGAAATACAGAATAAGGAGATATATCCTTCATAAGATGTGCTCTTAAAACTTCTAAGACCAGTCTTCACAGTCAGAAGACACATGGCTTACTGCTCAGTTTGTGAAATTAAAATTCAATTAAAATAAATAGAAAAGAGTCTGCTAAATGGATCATGCAGAAGTAACAACTTTTTTTGCTTAGGTGTACATTTGCCATGAAGGTCCAAATTCTCAATTCTCAAGCTGGCTTATCATCTTAAAAAGATTCTGTTACTACTAGTCCAGTTCCTCAGCTGTACTGACGAGCTCGTACTGGATTGCCAAAAAGTTGGAGGCCAGTTGACAGGTTTTTTCCCGTGCTTTCCTGTCATCCCAGCTTTTCTGTAAGGTTTGCTGAAGGCAGAGGAGAGCTTGAGAGGTATTTGTGCTCCAGCAACCCACAGACTATGGAAACTCAGCAACATTTTCTGGCATGACAAGGAGATGTGTCATAAGAATGCAAGATATGAAGTGTAATAGATTTACTTTTGTCTTCCATTTGCCTAATCCATGCTATATTTGGCTTGAAACAGTCCTATCCATTTATGCTTTGCACAACTGTTTTATGTTCCTTGACCAGAGATGCATAACTTAGTCATAGCTGAAACCAACTACAGACAAAGTAGAAAATAAAGTATCTAATATTTGGGAAACAATGGGGTATTTTAATTACACCCCAGATGGTGCCTGTTAGCTGAAAAAGTAACATTGAAGTCACATTGAAGAGTGTAATTAGAGGGAAAATATGGTATCCCTTGTTACAAGGAGTAATTTTCAATTTCCCTGTTCCCATTTTACAAATTGCAGACCTTTCTCCTTCATTCTTTGGTTACTCAGGCATAAGAACTTACCCAAAGTGGTCAGTTTGTCAGAGCTCTGCCAGGACTCAGAAGCAAATTCTGTTGGATTTTTCTCATACTTACCCATCTCTGCCCCAGGTGTGCCTGGGGGGAGCTATGAGTCTGCTGATGATTTTTTTCCTATCCTACCCAACATCACTCCATTGCTAGCCTGGATCAGAGACAGTCACCTACTGCATCTGTGTTCAGCAGCACCATGCTGATGGCTGAGCATTTACTCTGCTATCCTTCCACAGGGACTGGATTTTATTCAGCCTTGTTGGTCTTCTGCTTCTTGGCATTTTAGCTGGGTTTTCCAACATGAAGAGGGTGTTAGGGTCTCATGCCTACTTTTTGGGACAACCCTTTAAAAGTTACAGTGACTTTTGCTAATTCTGACACAATGTCCTTTTTGAGCTCTACGTGCTATGGCACAAGGATGGCAAGAGCCAGTACAGTGAGCACCAAATAGAAAAATATGTTCTTGTGCTTAAACAATTAGTTCAGAATTGCTTTACATTTCTCACTAATGACACTGCTTCACACTCATCCAATAAGCTTTTTTTTCTCTTTTTTTTTGTTTTATGGTCTTAATAACATTTTGGTTCTAATTCCATTTTCCTTTAAAAATTGTGCTGTACTAGCCTTCTTGTTATCTTTTATACATTATTCCTTCCTACAGTGCTCGTGTCTGTCTGTTTCTTCTTCCAAAACTGCTTGCTCCATGTGCTAAACCTAACTAAAGTTTTAGTGGCTGCTTCTGAAGAGAGGCAACCTGCAACCCCTGAAGGACAGCAGGGGGGAAAGTTGTCACCAGCTCACTTAGATGACAGCTTCTCTTTGCCCAGTCCTGATTTGGAAGACACTCTCCAGATGCCCCACCTTTCTGGGTCAGTATATAGGGGTCTTGTAACCCATGGAAAGTTTCTGCTGCTAAATTGCTTTCAAAAAAAGGCATCTTTAATCAAAAGCCAATGTGTTTTCCCAGGATATTCTTCTAGTTGTTTCTATGAAACTCACTTTTTTGCTAGTTTCCAGTTTCAGCAATGAGGTTTTCTATTATTCTTTCCTTGATGCAGTTTTCACTGTTTTCTCTCCTCTGATTCATTTTGCTAAATCTCCCCTATTCCCTTTCCATGTGCTTCTAATCTAGGATTTAGAAAAACAGGATTCTTAGGGGCAGAGTAGCCACCACGTTTACAACAGTGAGACATCAAAACTCTCATGCACACAAGTTGTGTCTTTAAATGTGTTAGCTAGTGAAATGCATTACTGTGCTTTCCACTGATCTGTTAACAATGTGAGAACACGACTTCCTCTGTCTATTTAGCCCTAGGATGGCAAGCCCATAAGTGATGGCTTCCTGGTTTTATAAATACTAAAAGCTAAACAGCAAAGCATTTTCTGATTTCTTGGCCTCCATTTCCTTCAAAGATATCAAAAAGTGTTTTCCTGAATTCTTTGGCGAGGCGTATTCAATGTGAATCAGGAGCAAAGGAAAACAAAGGAAAGGACCTAACATAAGGATGAAATCCCAGGCTTGAATTCAAGCCTTGACAGTCCTGTGACAGAAGAACCAAACTGTATCTCCCTGTTTTGGTCAATGTAGTGTGTTTTATTATCTGGCTCTACAGAACTGAATCAGCAATAGGATTAGTCTTGACCTGGCTTTAGATCCAAAAGCAGTTTTGCAGTGAGTTTGCATTGTCTGCAGATGTACTCTAGATTTCTCACTGTCTCTCTCCTCATGACTGCAGTGCTTTCTCTCAGCTCCACAGGTCCAGATTGAGAGGCAGCTTGTGAGACTGGTACACTTTGCTAAAAGCATTAATTTGCCAATGTGCTAAAAATGAAGATACTTTTATAAAATTGTCTCATTGTCTGTTTTTTTTTAAATCTTTCCACATTGTTCTCACTTTGGAAAGTTCCATTAATTCACACAACTTGTGATAATGTTTGTGAAAAACATCTTCAGTTTATCTCCTCAAGTTGTGGAGCCAGTTCTTCTGTGCTGTAAATTATCATGACTTAAGAAACATTTATGTATTTCCTGATCTACAATTATTAAAGCTCTAGTAGTGCAATATAAAACTCAGTGCTTGAAGAAGGAACAGAGAGCCAATGGATACCTCTGCTTTGTATATGGCCTCTGCCAAAAATACTGAGCTATAGATACAAGAAGAATATTGGCAAGGTTTAGATGCATCTGAGTGGCACAAAGTATGCTGAGTGGCAGATGAGCACACTGAGGGCACACAGGTTTGTCAAGAAATAAGAGGTATCTTTGAGCTGATAAATCTACCTCTGTGTGTCATTGTTCATTTAATGAAAGGAAGCATACAGTGCTGGTTGAATTTTTGTCACTTGACAAAAAGTTTATTACCAAGTAGTGCTCTAGAAAAAACCCACAAAACCCACAAAGGGCAGTACCTCAGCTTCTGAGTTCCATGTACGTCTGTGCTTCTATACTACAGCATTTTACTTTTTTTTTTTTGTTGTTGTTGTTGTTGTTGTTTAAAATTTGTTTGGAGTTGGGTTTTTTTATTGGTTTTGTTTCCCACATAGTGTTCAAAGGGAATCTCATGCAGCACAAACCAAAATATTTACAGTGTGGTTTTGTTCTTGTTATGAACCCTGACTAAGGGCAAAGTGGGGTTGCTATATACTGAACCTGAAGAGGATTTTGCAAATAAATTACCACAGACTTTTGTATTTTTGGTTGCCCTATCCAGCTCAGTGCTGCTAGCAGCAAAAATTAGCAACTTCAATGTTTTAGGCTTATCTGAGCTCTGTAAAGTCTTACACATATCTCTTAGAAGTAATTTAGCCTTACCACTGATGTTCAGGGGAGAATGTTGACCACTTAATTTAGAAAGACAGGGACTACAGTTTCTCAGCCCGACTTGACAGTCCATGTACAGCAGCCTACAGCAGACACCTTGTTGCCATATCTTCCAAGGGATTAATTAAGAAATCTTGAGTGGGATTGCTGGTGCAATCAGCAGCAACTTAACTCATTGCCTCTAGGCATCACTTGCCAATTATTTCAGAGGAATCTAACTTAAGTCGGTTTCCAAATGCTCTTGAAAATCCCTATTCAGCTTTATAAGACTTCAATTTGAAATGAAACGAAGCCGTATTTTTATTTACTTTTATCATAGACACAGACAGTTACATGGATGCTTTCAGTCAAGAAGCAACTTGGTTGTATATGATTTTTTTTTCCAGTATAAATCTTTCTTTTTTTTTTTTTTCTTTTTTTTTCTTTTTTTTTTTTTTAATCCAAACTGTTATTTAGCAGGAGATATAGTAGATAGCAAGACCGAATCCCAGTGGGATGTTTACTGTTAGCAGAGCATTTGGAGTGGCTCCCAACAGAAAGAGCTTTAGTCAGTGATGCATATTGGAACATAAAACAGGTTTTACCAACTCTGCAAAGCTAAGAACTCCAAAGTATGAAATGCTGCTGAGCTGAAACAAGCACCAAGCAGATGCAGTAACCTTGTTTTGTGTGCCTTAACTGTTCTGAGCAGAGACATTTTAAACCCTTATTCAGGGGCCCCAGCTCCCTATGTCATTCCCTATAGGAGCTACCACCTGAGCAGGTGAATTTTAAACCACTCCTGACTGAACAGCCACCTGGAGATCGACACACTGACTCCAGCAGGAACAAGCTGGGGAGAGCTTTGTGCAAATTCTTTTTTCACCCTGAAACAGAAGTCTTTGTAAAGGACAAAGTGGTGTCCCCACCTACTTAAAATCCCAAGTCTTAAATGTTAGTGCCTAGAAATTCTTTCACAATAAAGAGATGTAGACAATTCCTCCAAAGGTGCAGAAGACAGAGAGCCCTCTCTCAGTACACTTTTGGGGAAAGGTAGGTGGTTACAGCACCTCCTTGGGATCAGAAAGACACAAGTGGGAGTCCAGACCTGTGGGCACAGTTAACAGTCTCCACTCTGATCTGTCAGAGTCATTCTGATGCAGGAAAAACTCACGTTTCCTGGGGCAGAAAGTGGGAGCAAGAATGTTGGGAACAGCATCACAGTGCTATTTTAGTTATGCCTTCAATCAGTCTAAACCTATCCTTCAAACAAAGGAGAAAGCTAAATACATATTAATTCACTTATTAAAATGCAATTCTATATGAGGGGACTGCAAGGACTCTTTCTCTTCCCATATGTGTTCTATGAAGAAAAAAGTTGCTATCGCTGCACTCGGAGATTGATTGACTCACCATATGTAGGTTTGATTCTAGATTAACCTACAGTTGAAACCCAGCAGGGAAGTTGCTCTAACTTTTGGATCCTAGCCAGGAAAAAAGCCAGAACAAGGTGACAAGGTGGTGGTGGTATAACCAAGGTGCTCCAGGGCATGGGGAGCAGCAGAACTTCAGGCTTGTGGGGCATTCTGAGGTCAAAATCTGACGTCTTGGTTTGTCTTGAGAAATGATATGCTGGCACTAGCACCTGCAGGAATGGTGTTCCAAGTTTAGGCATCTGAGTTTATTGCTTTTAGATCTCACTTTTAAGATTAGAATAGCAGAAACCCAAGATAAAAGCTAATAAAACAGAGGACAAATAAGACTTATTTCTTATCTCTTTAGCAATATAGAGAAATATTTCTTGCATGCTCAGCTACTTAATGTTTCTGACCAAGCATGTTTCTGTAACCACTGTATATTTTTACAATATAAAAATCAAGTAGAAAGACTCTAGAGAGAGCTAAAGGGATCTAATAATCTGTCTAACTCTCAGCAGGTCATTCATTTTTTATAGTCTTCTCCAATGGCACAGCCCAGCTAAACTGGCTTATAAACTTCTGAAGGTGCTTAGCACAAAAGTAGCATCAAAAAAGTATGATAGAAAGATAGATAAGAAATATCCTTAACACCAGTATTGAATTTTCAGCAGTTAAAGATGGACTTTCATGTTCATGCTTCAGTCTTCTGACCAGGCCTTTTTAACTGGTGCCAAATATATACAGTTTCACACTTCTAAGTTCACCCCCTTCTGGGATGTTAACTTTTAAACCAACATTTCTCTATAATTCCTTGTCAGCTATTTTTGTGTTCAGACCAAAAGGTAAACAGTCTAGTGATTTGGTGTAGCCTGAGTTCATAAAGTTCATGCAAGAAGTGCCATGCACACCAAAAATTACGCTAATGAAGGCATTTAGGTACACAGAAATGGGGGCCTCCAAGGTTTGCACTGAGTAGCTCTCCAGGACAGCTATCTGGGACAGAAGTTCCATTTTTACAGAGCAGCCCATGTCCTGCAGTAATCAAAGGATCTTGAGCTTCAGCTCCTACTGTTCTGTGCATTTCTTTGCTGATCCCCCCTGTGCCCTGGCTGATCCCCCCAATGCCCTGGCTGATCCCCCCAATGCCCTGGCTGATCCCCCCGGTGCCCTGGCTGATCCCCCCCATTGCCCTGGCTGATCACCCCAATGCCCTGGCTGATCCCCCATGTGCCCTGGCTGATCCCCCCTGTGCCCTGGCTGATCCCCCCAATGCCCTGGCTGATCCCCCCAGTGCCCTGGCTGATCCCCCCAGTGCCCTGGCTGATCCCCCAGTGCCCTGGCTGATCCCCCCAATGCCCTGGCTGATCCCCCCGGTGCCCTGGCTGATCCCCCCAGTGCCCTGGCTGATCACCCCTGTGCCCTGGCTGATCCCCCCAGTGCCCTGGCTGATCACCCCGGTGCCCTGGCTGATCCCCCCAGTGCCCTGGCTGATCCCCCCAGTGCCCTGGCTGATCCCCCCAATGCCCTGGCTGATCACCCCAATGCCCTGGCTGATCCCCCCGGTGCCCTGGCTGATCCCCCCAATGCCCTGGCTGATCCCCCCTGTGCCCTGGCTGATCACCCCTGTGCCCTGGCTGATCACCCCTGTGCCCTGGCTGATCCCCCCAGTGCCCTGGCTGATCCCCCCAGTGCCCTTGCTGATCCCCCCAGTGCTCTGGTTTATCACCAGAGCTCCTTGCAGGAGCAGACCTTGCTGCTTTGACAGAGAGACATTCGGATCAGAGTGGATCCTCTGCGGCATTTTCTGAGTGCACCAGAAGGCGGAACAGAAGAACCCAACCGAGACGCAAACAAGTCTTGTATGGTAAAACAGAATTAGCAGGAAGACAATATTCACTGTGTAAGGAAGAAAAACAAAACAAACAACACTAGAAGCTTGAAAACATTCGCCTCACTCTTCTGTGGTTTGAGAAGTGAAGTCTAGCACGGCAAAACAAAAATCAGACCTGCTTTTAATCTGTGAACAGCTCTCTTGATGAAATCTGTCATGTTTCTGGCTTCAGTTTTTTCCTTGAGAAAAGAGCAAAAATGTTATTTTTCTTAAAGAATTTCCAAATGTTTTATCTTTATTAATGTTTCTATATAATGTAGTTCATCACTGCAGGCATATCTGTCTCGTTCGTTAATACTTCCATTGTCAAAACAGCAAAACCAATAGTTTAAAATATCATAAATCTTGGACATCAATCATAACACAGAGATTTCTCATTAGGTATAGGATTGTCTCTTCTGATGTCTTTGAAAGGCTCGTCAGGACTGTTCTTACAAGCAGAATTCTGTATTGAAGCACTAAGCTTATTAATGGCATTTGAATTTTTGAGTTGCTTTTCTTGCTGATTGTGGTTTTCCAGATGGTAAGAAATTAATCACTTAGTTTAAATATTTTTTTAATGCTCCTTCTGCAAGTCTCATATTTGATGCAAGATTTGGTGAGTCCTCTGAAGTTTAAGTTACTGAAGATACAGTCCTCTGTCCAACAATCTCAAGATCCCTATTCCATCTTACTGAATTGCAAATAAAAACCAGAAAATCACTTGAAGGGACAGGAAAAAAGACATAACAGAAGTGATTAATAGTTTAATTTAATTTTAAAATGCTAAGCAAAATGTAGCCTCACTATCTCAGTCTTCAGAAGATCCAGTTCAGTAAGTATGGTGGCTTCAGATCTCTTTAGAAAGATGTATTCATCAGCTGTCTTTCTTCCCTTAAGCAGGACCCACAGAAAGAGATTGAGTGCTGCCACACCTGGACCACACATTTAAAAGAGCCATTGCCTGTTCTCTGAGTTAACTTGAAGGAAGCAGAAAACCAAAATGAGTGCCACAGTGCTTCTTGTGGCTTTTTTCTTTCTTGATTTTTGTGTTATTAATGCTGTCACTTTTGAACTTGACTGGGGAAGGTGAAGAGGAGGCCACTTAAGTCATTGCTACATCTGTGCATATTATATGATCATTTAAAGGCTCTAAAAATGTGAGGATCTCATTCGTTCCATTTCACAGCCGTAAGCAGGTCTAAGACCACAGAAGCCAGGGCAGATACAGAGCAGATCACAAGAATGGGGGAAATGGGAAAAGCCAAGTGCTCCAAGTGACAGACAGGCATCATCTTGCAAAGCAAAGTCATCTGCAAATATTTAAGTCAGAAGAAGGGAGCAGAGAAAAAGCAATGGGCTTCAAGCCTTAAAAAACTGATGAACCGAGGGGGATTAGATCACAGGGAAGCACCAGACTGGAATTGTGCAGTCCTATGTAGCAGGTGTTCGGGTTCCAGTGGGACAAACATCATCTCAGACTAAATCAGCTCCTCAAAAGTGGCTTCTTCAGCTGCTTAGAGACACCCTTGCTTGGTCAGGGGTCACCTCTAGTCTGACCTCAATACTTGAAAATAACTGATTCAATAAAAGGCAGAACAGCACAGCCACTTCAGTAAGAACATTATGCCAGGCAAACTGCAATTAGCTGTTTTAGACAGCTGAATTTGCCAGCCTCCCTCAGAACCACCCAGCCCCAGCTGACGTGCTACCTAAAAGCCAGAGCTCACAGAAGCCACAGCCATCCTGCTCATTTTGAAAGTATTATGAGAGTCCTGGACTATGTTCATGGGTGGGCTCTCACCCCTCTAGAAATTGTTTTGTTCTCCCGCTTCTCTGCCCTGAGTAAAGATCCAAAGCACCAAAGACCCTGTCCAGGCAGGAGATAGCTTCTCATGCATTACCAGGCAATGTGAGGATAACCCACAGCATTCAGCAGGATGCTCCAGCCGTGCCAGAGGAATACAGCACTCACAAGCCTCAACCCTCTAGGCAGCCTTCATTTTCCTCTCAGCTTTCTCTCCTTTACCTGGCATTTTCTTCTCAATTCCTCCTTACCAGCCAAAAAACATGAGCTGGAGTTTCTGTCAGAGTTATCACTGCAGGCACTCCTTAGATAATATTCACCAACCTGACTGAACAGAAGAAAGGAGATAGCAAAGGAGAACAAGAGTATCATTGATTATTTTTGTTTCTTATTGACAAAAATTGAGACAACCAATATCTCTCACATTCCTATATCTGATTTTGATGAGATACAGTATCATCATATTTTGATCATCATACTGAATGACATATTATGGGCTAAACTTAGAAGAAGTACCTGGCTTTTTTGTTTTGAGTTTTGTTTTGAATTTAAGTAAATACTTTGTTCTTTTCTTTCTCCAGTTCTCAATTCTTGCCAGGCCATGCTCCTTCATTTGATATGACCTGAAGTTTGGAAAGAACATACCACTGTGGAGATCTGAATACACACAGTTATGTTTCCTTGCTATGACACCCTGCACCTAAGGAAGGTCTTTATATCATTGGTGTTGCTTTCCCTGATGTTGTACACCTGTGAAAGATATCTTCAGTTACCAGTACAGTATTTGTGAAGAAAAAGAAAGCTTTAGTCAACCTAAAAAAAAAAACTAAGGAAGAAAGCAAACATGTAATGTTCACCACATGCACTGCCTTGAGAATTCAGATGAACTTTCTGTACTTCTATTGCTTTGGAAAAATGTGTAAACTGTTATTTAAAATAATTTACAAACTCCCCCATTTTAATTTATTGGCATAGGCTGACTGCACAAATGCACTATTTTAACCTTAAACCAGAATACTAATAAAATCCCTACACAAAACCAGACATGTTTAATTTCAGCTTTTATTGCAATATTATCCCAGTAGATCCCAAGAACATCTGACTGAAGTTACCTTAAAATTTCCTCACTTAGATACAGAACCAAATAAACTCCACTGATCACAACAACCTTGAACTTGTGGGAATTCAGATCTAGATCCAGGCTTTGCAGCTGGATTCCATGCCAAGCTTAAGTGTTATTCAGAATCGAAGTGTGTTGTGGCTGCACACACAGTTTACAGGAAGTGTTCAATTCAACATTTTTGGTAGGTGTTCCACCCTTTAATTACTCCCAAAATTCTGTCCAACTCTTCATACCAGTATCTGAATTCAGACTCTTGCTTCCTGTCTGAACTGACTAAAGCCTTAGCAGACACATCACTTCACTACAGAATGAACATTGTGGCACTGATTTGAATCCAGAATTCTCTGAACAACTGTTTCACATCTGAATAATTGCACCAGCAGTAGTGGGGTCACCTCCTTGTTTATATGGGGGGGGGGAGTTGAGGGGGTGCTGTTGAAATCACAGCCCATGCCTTTATCATACAACATGAAAAGCCTTTGGGCTATCTTCTCAGCTGGGATAAATAAGCAAAGCTCTATTGGTTTCTGGGTGAATGAGATTATAATTCAAATCAGAAGTGTAGTATTTGTTTATACCATAACAAAGTATCACAGAAGTGTGTATCATAAGCCTTAAAACACTGCACTCAAGGACAGTAAAACCCACGAGTCTGAGCTTAGGTTTCAGTGACTCCAGTGAAGTTATGCCTATTTATTTCAGGATAGCAGTGCTGATGTGCACCAGCTGAGAGTCTGGCTCTTTAACTCCTAAATGACAGCAGAAACCATTTACAGGGGGAGGGAGAAGGGGCTGGGGTGGGAATCAACTTGAGTACAGAGCTGTATGGCTGATGAATGGGTGTCAGCCATCTCCTAAAACAGGCAGGCCTGTTTCTTCCTAAAACAAAACTAGAGAATTAATAAACACACTCAAAAGAATAATACAGAAGATACGTTTTCTCAAGGAATTTCTAATGTGTACACATTCCAATACAAAGCATTTTGACAGTAACATTTAACCAGTTTCTCATTTTATGTGCTTGCACACACAACCCTTGTGATTCAAAACAAACTGTTGTATGAAATGCATTTCAAAACAACCTATCCACTCATTTAAGCTGACAACCTGTGCTCACCTAAAAACAAAACTAGACTTTCTTCTATGCACCCCAAAAGCATCCCAAACAAGCCAGCAGTAATAAATTTAAAGGACAGTTTTTCCTGTCCACACAGCCCATCCCAGTGGGAGATGATACAATATGTAGCATTGCTGTATTTCACAGCAATTATGTAAGAGAAGTCACATGTGGCACAAATTGAATGTATACTAAAGAGCAGAAGCACATGTTCAAATAAACCACTGGTTATGTCAAAACTAATAACTTGTTTGTTGCAGTGGACTCAACAGTAACAGGCCCAATGAGTCTAATGACTTTGCTACTGCTCCTTTTGCTCCTCATTGAGCAGGCTGCAGCTGATTTTTTTTCAGGGATTATGATTATGCAATACGAACATATTGTTATTTGCTACTTTCTGCATGATCATTTTGGCATTCTTATGAGAAGATGATGATGGTTCTGTCTAAATGTTTGGGAGGATTATCACTGACATGGGAAGTTATTAGGTTTGATGCAATACAGAGAACATTCACAGTCAGAAAACAGCATCTTTCATTTTTAGGAATGGAGGTAATTGTGCTTTGTGACAGTGCACATCCTTAAGATGTTATGTATCATTGCGTACTTAAAAAAGCAGTACACTTTTTATTGATCTTTCAATTTCATTTTGATTTAAAATGCAGATCTTTCCCTCCATTGAAATCCTAGCATTTTTATTTTAGAATGTATCGGCAAAAATCCATTTCAGACATATGCAGCACCGTAAATTACTTTTTGTGGTTGAAACAGTATTCGCTGATGTCACGTGTTGAACATCCTCCTTTATTAGAATGCTATTTATTGCCACCAGCTGCAGTGCTTAGCCAGCAAAGTTCTTGACACCAGCCATTGCTTTTCAGCACCAATGCTTCCGGCTGCTAACGGGGGCTTCTATTGCCAAATGCAGCCACTGCTCTTAAAAGTGCTCCTTCTGGTGTACAGACAGCTCCTGCCACTGCCGCCCCGAGCAGAGGCTGGGAGAGAGGGATCTGAACCCACTGCTATGGAATCTCTTTAGCTACAAATCTCCTATCACTTTAAAAGGCCTTGCCAAATGCCACTACCTTGAAAGCTGTCAAATGTGCTCAGGAAATCTACCCATCACTAATGGACTTTTTTTCAAAATTAAGATGCGAGTTCAGCTTGTGAGCAAAGGGTGTCTTACACATAACAAGCCACAGATTTACTAAAAGCCAGAGGATTTCTTTATCTATCAGGTTTCTAGCCAATGGTCTCCATTTCATTAGATTTTCGAGCAGGGAGAAACCAGACAAAGGTAATTACTCTTCTTCTGTTAAGAGCTGCTATTGCTCCTGCATGAACAGCCAGCACTGCCTTTTTCCTTTGCCTCTGCCTCTGGCAGCCAGGAGAACTAAACAGGAGCAATATGAAAGTGGCAGTGTCAACAGCTGTCCTACCAAACATTAAGTGCACCTCATACAGTAAATCTTCAAAGCAGTGGCACGTGTTCTGCTCCTGTGTATGCAAATCCTGTTATTTTATTGATATCATTTGCACACATGCCTTCTTCACAGCTGAACCCATGAAAAGCCATTGCCTATAATTGGGCTCAACTAAGCAACAGAGGCAATCAGTGACAGGAGGAGACTGAACTCCTTTAACATGGAAAGAATTCCTTTCCTCCCTCAGAAAAGAAACACCCAGCAGGTCAAAGAGGAAGGTTTCTCTGCAGTATAGCACAGACAAGCCTGTTATACAGATGCCTGAACCACTGGAATCTACAATTTAAAAAAAAGAAAAAAAAAAAAAAAGTCAAGCCCAGAGCCTTCATGGACATAATTTTTCCCTTTGTTTAAATAAAGGAATGAACAAATGTACATATTTTTGTCTATATGTATGTTTAAAAACTCTAAAACATTCAAACTCAGATCTTTGCAGGGTTAGGCTCTGCCACACAAGCTAGCTTAGCTGGCAAACATTCTGAAAATTTTTTTACTCACTGTGAAAACTGATAAAAGTAGGTGCCCTGTTCATCTTACAGACAGACTACAAAAAATATAATCATTCTTCTGTCTGTAAGGAAATTCCTTTTCAGATTCAGAGAGTACAAGAGACATCTGAAAGTTGGAGTTACTTATGGGTCAAAATACAATTGCTCTTTATTTCTTATCTTTGTCCCTGCAAATAATCCAAAAAAGTTATTAGCAAATTACTTTCTCTTTCATATCTTTAAACTGGAGATAAGTTTATGTTTCCACTAAATGACTCATAAAAACAAACTGGCATAGCAGTTTGACTTAAAGTGTTACGTGTGACTGAGCAGCCTTCATAAAAATTGCTATTTCCTTTGCATCTGTGTTTTCCTTGGGCAGGCCAGAGTTTGGGCCACGCTCTGCCCCACACACATATCCATACCCTCACATAAGGCCACTTCCCCACCACTGGAAGAGGTCTGTTCCATTACAGCAATCCCACTATAGCCTTTTCTTTGAGAAGTGCAAGACCAGATATGATAATGTAACATCATGAAGAATGGATGTCTTAAACAACTCTCCTCCATTCCAGCTGGACTTCAGCCAATCCAAATGGATGGGTGAGGGCCAACAGACATATTAGTGCAACTCTGTATTTAAAGCCAAGTTATCCCCTAAATGACCCTAGAGTCAATTTATAGATGCAGAGTCTAATGTACAGTAGAATTCAGAAATACTCTAAAGCCTAGCTTTGAAAATGCCTTGACACATGCCACTGGGAATACTCTGAGGGGGCAGAAAGGGACAAAACATATAGATGCTTGCTTTCCATGTTGGTCCAGTGTCCTTTTTAGTTGTTGTGTTTTGGTTTTAATTTCTTTTTGTCACTTCATAATAATAATTAATATATATATATATATATATATATATATATATATATATATATATATATATATGAATGTAAATGAAGCTTACCAATTTAAATTCTCACAACAGTTTAAAACCACCATTAACCCCTGCAGACAAGTTCTCCCCTAAGGAGTTCAGCAGTTCAGCAGTGTAACCTCCCTACAGATGTGACAAATACCCGGCTGCACGGTGCACAAGCAGTGTCCCTGTTTGCAATGGTGAACAGTTGGCCTCTTAGTTCCCTGCCTCCTAAAGCTCTTCCTGCATGAACACACCACCACCTTCCCCACTAATGGTCTTCCATGCTGTGGGGTAAGTAAGGCAAAGCAGGTTAATTATAGAGCACGGTATTTTCTGAGCAAGTTAATTATAAAAACAAGCTCACAAAAAAATTTCGAGTAACAAAAAAGACATGCAGATGCAACATCAACACCTTACCTATTTTTTTCTTTCAGTCAGTTAGGACCACTGATGACATTTTTATGCCTAAACTTCTTAAATACATCTTAAAACAAAAGTTTCTCAGCTTTCTCAAACATGTAGACAATACATATAGCAGATAGCAACTAATTGTTGCAACTGAGAGGAGGGAGTTAAAAAAAAGAACTATCCAGCATTAAAGTGAGTTTAGTAGATTTTATGGCAATTTCAATAAGTTCAGTTTCGTTCCTATGAATAAAAGTTATAGTTATGGCAATTAGAAAGCTCTCAGTTGTCTGGTCATTAATGTCATGCTTTCTTGCACAAGAGCTCACAATGATCTACAGCTTTCTTTTCCATGTAACACCATTTCCCATATAAACATCCTGCTTTCGTGTTTCAGTGCTTGGGACTGCCACTGTGCATTACTGTAGGAGTACAGGTCACATAAACACCAACTCAAAATCCTGCTGCAACAACACAAGGGGCCAGGTATTGACTTCCATGCCACTGACTCAGGGAGAGTCAATAACAGTCTCCAGAGCACTTGATTTACAAGCCAAAACCCTTAAGTGGTCTCTGAGTTAAATGCAAACAGTAAAGGGATGAAAGGCTATTGTGGCTGCTCCCAGAAATGCAGCTGGTCAGTGTCCCCTTCCTTCATTTGCTCCTTTGCACACAATTATCCCCACCAGCAGCAATAGCCAAGGATGGCACCTGACCACTGGATAAGAAAACATCCCTCCCAGTCATCCCACCACATCAGTGGCACCAGACATTAAAATGAACCAACCCCCCCACCAGCTTGCAGACTGAGCAGTACAAAATTCTGAAGCCACGACACCTTCAGCCACCTTGTACAGGTCATTTTTATGCTCTAGGACAAGGTTTTCAGGTGCCTGAAGCAATCCATCCATCCACCTGAGAAGCTTAACCAAGCAGCCTAGTTTTTAGATGCAAGCATTCCAACCTCCCAGTAAGTCACTGTCAGAGAATTTCCACAATCTTTCGCAATGGCCAACACTTAGGACATTTATAACTATCCCTAAAAATTAAGCACAGGAACAATTTAAAACTAATGGCTGGATTTTCAGCAGTAAGACAGAGGGATGTCTAGAGGCTTCAGGTTTTGGTTCCCTAACTTGAGAGAGTTTTAGATGGTCATGTTTTCATAAGTGTACTTTGTATATTAAGCCTTATCTGAGTACTTCAACAACTAAAAAAAAAAAAAAAAGATGCATTGAAGCAAAACAAGATCCTGCCTGCTGTAAATACCTTTTTTCAGTTCACCTGAGGATGGAAAGTTTGTCCAGTTGCTTTGTGACAAGCAGATGAATGGGGCAGACAATCCATAGTCACATGCTGTTGAAACTTCATGGCTGCAGACATGCCAACCAAGGCAAGAGCAGTCCAAGACATCAGTTACTCAAACCAGCTAAAACCATATAAAAGCCAGGTATTCCTTAAAATTCTAGAATCCAGAACAAACTTTCCACTGACAGGAACTGATCACTTTCCATACTCTAGCCATCTAAACAACTGCCTGAGTGCATGGGCAATCAGTTATCTTTAGATGAAAATCATCCTGCAGAGAGGGAAGAAATAATTTAAAAGGCAAAAACAAAAAGAAAAAAAAAAAATAAAAGAAGAAAATAAAAGAAAAAAGACAGATGATGGGACTTCAGAAGAAAACATGGTTTTCTTATCTTCATGGAAAACCCAAATAAACTAGGACAATAAACAGACACATGCAAACACTACTCAGGAATTGCAAGTTCATTTTGCCAGAGAAATGTATTGATATTTCACTTGGATTCAACCAGAAAGCAAAAATTAAATGTATGCAATAATACAACAGGGCGTCTGAATACTCTTTGGGACTGTAAACTTACATATTGAAAAACTTCTGTTCAAAAAGCATTCCACAAAACTCAGCTGCAGCATCAGAGTAAGAGCCGTGCATAGGATTCAACATGAAGAAGGACAAGTCAGTGTTAATGGGAAAGAGGGACTGTACTATGGGAGCTGGCAGCCAAAGCCAACAACCTTGCTTCCACTAGATCTCAAAGAATAATATTTAATTTAAGTACTGGCATTATAGAAAGCCACAAAAAATGAGACTCCCAGCACTGGAAGTGAGAACACATTTCATTTCCAGACAGAATACTAGATCCGTTCCAAAGCTGAGTTACTGGAAGTCTTCCATTGTCTCCAGGGGTTTTTTTCTTTTTTTTTTCATTTTATGTCCCTCTTCTTTTCAAAATGAGCTAGCAGGTATTTCCCATGTAACCCCAAGAATTAGAAATACACCATATACACATTTATTAATTAAAAAATGTAAAATATAAAATTCAATTCTCTCTAAAGAATTATATTTATTATACACCACACTGCTGAAATAAACTAAGCATCGTTTCAATTAACATATTTTAATTCAATTTCTCCAGTATTCCAATACTCTTCTGGAAAAGGAAACAAAAGGAAAAATGGTTTTACAAATCCTCCACATGCTATACCCATACTTTAGTAAACAAATGATGCTATAATTATTATTTTGAGATTACAATGCTGCAAGAAAAGCACAGCAGATAGATGATTAATCTTTAATATTAGCTAAACCAGAAACAAGGTTAGATGCAGCACTGTATTAGTGCAAAGATTTTATGTCTCCTAACAAACTTGTACTAGATTTTTATTTAAAGAAAAGGATTTGTTGATCATTCTAGGAATTCAAATTGTTCTTTAGAAAGCAAAGTGTCATTGGGTACTTTAAAATGTTCATTAACAATCCTAAGCCAGAATAATCATGGACACAGAAGAAAGCTGTGTAGCCACCAGGCTTTATTAGAGTTGCAAATCACAAGCAATGGACTGATTCTCAATTTATTGTCTCCACAAACTTAAGGAAAAACAAAGAGCTGAAGGCATCAGTGAAACACAGTAATATGCTTCAAGCTAAGCCTTTTCAAAAGGGTATTTCTATCTAAAGTTATAAGGAGCTAATCAGCAACAGCAAAACAAGTTCATTTTCAGCATATAAATGCACACTCTAAGCCAAGTAAGAAATAGAAAAAGTCTTTTAATTTGTCTCACAAAGATATTTTCTTTATTCTTCTGGTTTGGTGAATACCAAGAGTTTCTATTTCCATGAGTGCTGCAGTGAAGAGGTTTCCTTTAGACTAGCCCAGATGAATTTTCTAGCTTACTGCTGCAGGAGGATCTCCAAATGGTTTACCCAAACCCCAGGCAGGGACACACTTGAAATGTCTCTGTAGAAGCAAGAGCAGACGAGGGGTCCCACACCAAAGCTCGGGCGCTGCCCCTGCCAACCCCCAGGACACGAGGGGCGGATGTTGGCCACCCCACTCACACAGGCTGTGCCTGCTCACCCTAGAGCTGAGCTCCACTGAAAGCTGCCTGCCAGCTGGAAGCCTGGCTGGGGTTTTCTCCTGACCTTTAAAGCCAATTGCTTGCTGCACTTCCAGCTATTTACTGCTGCTGCAGGGAGGCATGATACTTCTTCTGTAAAAGATACTTCTTGTAAAAGTCCTTCTCCATAAGAACCGAGGGCTGCATGGTATCAACCCTCTGCTGAGAGCTGCAAACACTCATGTGTTAATTGCTTAATTGCTGCCCTGATAGTACTGGGGGGAGTTTGCCCTGAGCTAGTGTTTTATAGAATCAAGCCCAAGGGTTGCTGCAATAACTAGGAATAAAGGGAGTCCATAAATAAAGCCCTCTTCAGACAGAGCAAAGAGCTATTTAGTTCAGCCTCTCTCTGAGTGGCTAATGGAGTATATTTGAGGGGGAAAGCATAGGAACAGAAGCTTACTGTACAGCATAGTATATAAAACATCTTTCCCTGCAACCCCTAATGCTTTCTGCAGCTTAGAAACCACCTGAGCTAAAAGGAATAGATCCTTCTCTTTTCTTAAATCTTCCAGGTTAAAAAGCAGCCGGTAGTAGACCTGCTTTCAATAAAACCAACACACAAAGGCCCTGGGTGCTGTGAACCTGACAGCAATTTACAGCCATTTAGAACAATGAGTGAGCCTATTGCCAATACACGCTAGAAGAGCATGATAAATGCAGAACAAAATTTAACATTTCAATCTAGATTATTAAAGAAAACAGTACTTCATCCATCAAATTTATATCTGTCCTATCTGGGTATTTATCAGTATAGTTCTGTGCTACACAAGCAGAGCAACAAAGGCAGTGGCAGCAGCCCCATAAGCTTTGCAGTAAGCTTGCACTGTGTCTATCTGTGCAGAGGTGTGCTTAGCTCAGAGGAGCTTTTACTGCCATGTGACTCCAGCTAGCCCCCAGCATCCATCAGGCAGGACAAGTTACTTGGTAAGACCAGGCTGTTCTTGCTAGTGTATGTTTCCTGAGCATGAGAATTAAACCATTTCTGGCTGAGGCTGGGCTTCAGGTGGGTGACAGTTCAGCCTGCTGTCCTCTCTGTTACATGATACACTCTGTGCTGTGTGCTTGGCTCCCTGCAATACACTGATATGCAGATTAAGTTCACTATTTTTTTAGTAAGAATCATTTACAGGCACTGTATTCTGTCCTATTAGAAAGAAAAGCCATTGTATCTAAACATGAATATGCTAGGGAGTTAATTTTAAATTCCCTTGCTGTACACATCACAGGATATTTTTTCAATTAAACTGATTCAGTATTGGAACAGAGCATAACTATGTTTCTTTGAGTACTCTCACAGGCAGTTGAACATCTGGAGGTAAAAAAAGCAACAATAGAAGAGTTGCCATACAGGTTCTTCATATCAAGCTGAACAAAATTCCATAGTCCCTACATGCTGCTTGAAAGTAGATATCCAATATCTCTGAGAAAAAGAGCCATTAGATTTGAGACTATGAAGACCGAACAAAGGGTTATGAAAATGTGTAAAGATGTTCAGAAGGAAATTCCAAAGCACCATTGTTGTCATCTGCAAGATGTGTTTCTTTTCTGGGTTCCAGCCTCTGTTGCTTTTAGTGTAAAGTGTATGTTGCATTTTGCTACTTCTTACACTGTATACATCTCAAGGGTTTGCTTATTCTTAATTAAAATTAGATTAATGAAGTTTATCCTCAGAATTTTTAGTGCCTTCAGAAAGTTGCTGTTTCCAGGAAGAGGCCTACACCAAGACAGAAGTAGCAAAGAGCATAAGAAGCATAGGGAAGCAGGGACAAAGAAAATGAAAAAGGAATTATCTGAATAAGCTTCATGTCCTACCAACTTACAGGCAATGAAGCATTTTGCATTTATTGCTGTGGTCCACAGGCACTCCCCAAAGCTGTAACTTACATTAATTTTTTTACCTATTTTACACACCAAGTAATTCTGCCTCAAGCACTGTTGACTTGTACGAGTTGATCCTGCTCAGCACCACACAGAGGACCTCAGTGACCTTGGCTGAATTGTAATGGGGAAGTTTTACACTGGTGAGTTGTTTTGGAAGGAAATAGAAGTCATGAGTTAGCATTTTTTGTACCGTCAAACACCATTCCATCCTTTCTCATCTCTCTCACTTTTAACGGGGTGGTGAGAATAATCATACTTACAGCTGTTACTTCCCATGCCCTTGTCTTTATGTAGGCTCCTGTATATAAATGTAAATAAACATGAGGTCTGCTCTTACCTGAGATGGCCTTGGAGTTCTTTTCAGAATCAAAATAGTGTTTGAAATTCAGGAGTTTACTTCCTTTTAAAGTTTCCTCCAGAATCAGTATCCACTTTTCACATATCTAACACATTTTATTTCACTGTCTCATTGAACATTAATGAATTTTCAGGAAGGAACCATGTAAGGACTGTAATGATTAGTGTTATTTAAGGGAAGATTTGTTAAAAATAGGCTAATGCTGTAGCCAAGTTTATTCAGGTGTCAGTGGCCAAATGAGTCATAAAACCTCTGAGCCCTAACTCACAGATGATCGCTCAGATCAACAGCTCCTTGGTGCTGTTCAGAAATGCCTTTTTTAACCCTTTTCTGAAATACATTTAGCATACAGATAATTAAATTAAGGTGGTTTCATTGTGATATTTGACTTTCAAGATTCAAGCCAAGCAGTTACACACCTCTTCCAAATCTGTATCTGAAGATGCATTAGCAGAAAATCATTAAATCAAGCAGCAACAGAAAGTTACGAATGCTGAAGTGAACAGCAATTTGCAATTGTTCCCACGTATCCAAATGTTTTCTATGCCTCATACACTGAGACTAATTGGGACAAAATTTTGCAAGTGTCTGGCCAAATTCTGCTGTGACAGGAAGTGAAATGGTTTGCACCTCTTTGTCAAAGCCAAACTCACTTTTGACTGAGGACTGGCGCCATGCCTTTGCATCATTAACTGTTAAGAGTTTCCCAGCCCCTATTCCTGGATATATGATACTATACTACATTAAATTGTATATGATATTATATTACAGACATGGCTAAATCCCCCCATTTACCAAGGCAGGCAGTGTAAAATAAGTTGAGGGTACACCCCCTTGCCTTACAGCAGCGTTCTGGCATGCAGAGACCCCACGATGGAGAAAGCAAAGGGGTGTTAAATGAGGTGTACCCAGGGACCAGGGTTGTGGTGAGGCCAGCTCCTCCAGTGGTCATTGTCCAGTGGATGGACTGTTGGTGCTGTGGCACCCATGACAGAAGGGTGTTGGTTTGGCCAGCTGTGTAACTTCATTGCATTCAGGTTCTGCAGCCTTGAAAGGCAGCTAGCCCACTGGGTATAAAAATACAGTGCTTGGTTCAGTGTATTATTTTAATTTAAATGGACTCTGGAGATGCATTATCACTCTGGATAGAGATACCAGGGCTAACAGGAGCAAATGGCTTGGTCTTCCTAAAGTTCTTCTGCAGGTGGGGTACAGTTTCCATCCTTGGATTGGCAGGCTAGGACTGAGGGCTCTGGATCCAAGACTCAGGGCAGTGCCCACAGTCCATATGTATAGATGGATGACAGGAGGATTTGGCTCAGTCTATTTCATAACAACTCTTGGTTCACATGGACTTTTCAGCAGTGTTATCCTTAGTCCCCAAGAATAAGAAGCCTGTGGGAGTGCAGAGGAAATATATAAGTTCTTCCCAGACCTCTCTTGGACAGAGCCCAAATTCCTCAGTGTAGGAGGGCTATGAGGTTGAGATTTTGGAAAAAGGTTCTGACAGACACAGCCAGCTGGAAAGAGAGTGAACCACATGCACAGTTCCTTCCAAAGATGAATCAGGATGAAATGATTTTACATGTTTTTTCACTGTCCTTCCCACCTTGTAAACATTCCCAAAGCCTGTCTGTAAGCCCTGCATGAAGAAGTGCTAATATCCATATGTCAGTACTGGAAATGGTTTTTCCCACACCTAAAGAGCCAAGTTCATCCCATATGTAATTCCCCTCACTTTAATAGCTTTGCAGAAGGAAGGATACTGGCCCAGTAAGTCCACCCAAAAAAGATCCTGCTGAAAACAGCTGCCTACCTTGTGAGGGGGATGAATCACCAGAGCCCACAGTTGCTCAGGCCTTTGCAATAGACTGCTCCTCACTTCTGTGCGCATTTCTGCCTGCAAATCTCTAAACTATCTGGACACCAGCTGCTTCAAAAGCTTGAAAGCCTCATTGTAAGAGATAAGGACAGAAGAGCAGGCCTTGCTCTCAGTTCCTAAACCACGTCCATTGAATGTGTGCCTGTGCTGCAGTTGTACTTTGTTTATTCTTCGGCAAGGCATTTCTTGATTAGCTACAATATCCAGGAAGAATTGTTATTCTTTCTGGTACGTTTCCTGATTTTCAGAAAGGAGCAGTGAGTGTTCACCCTTCTTTGCTCTGACAGTCACCCACCAGGACCAGGATGTAGGTCAGGGAACCAATACACCTAGAGGTATTAAATTGCTTCAGTGTCTGGCCAGTAAATCTTGATCCTGTGGTCAGAAAAAGCTGAATGCCAGCTTTGCAGTAAAAATGGACCAGCAGGGAGTTTGAGAGAAGCTAAGGGGAAAATTTTCATAGGATCATGAGGGAATGTTATTTAACAAATTCTCTTCTATTACAATGATTCCGTGACCCTGGTGATGCCTTCCAGTCTTATGTTGCTATAAATACCTTGCCTGAGAACTAATTCCTCTTGACAAGCTGACAGAGCTTCAGCACAAAATAGAGCATGTCACCAGTTAGTTTATCTTATGGCTAACATTAGCATTTGATTTTTGTGTTCTGCTACTGTTATTCTGGACAGCAAGGTACTGTTTTTAATATTACCTGTTGAGAATTGTACATAAGGAGTAAATAAACTTACAGCTCCTTTAACAACAGATGCTCCAAATTAAAAGACCTGAAAGTGACATTCCTATGCTTTAAGCATAGAGTACACTCTAGGATCCTAAATTATAAATGTTATTATAAATATGTACAAATTCCAGTTAAAATAATCTGCTTGGGACAGAAGTTCACCCTTACAAGAATTGTAACATCAGACATCACAACTATTGTTAGCTAAAAAAATAGTAGAGGAAGGGTCTTCAGAATGAATGTAGATTAGTCATTTTAATCACACTGGAGCTTTTTAGAATTTGCTTTTGTGATGGAATAAAACATGAGACAACATAGTTGTATGAAAATTATTTTCCACGAGCTGTGCTGAGAAAGAGATAAACAAGATAAATCTGTTACTCTCTTGGATATTGAAATATACATATACCTACCTATTGCTATTTCCTGGCAGGGAACACGAGGAGGGAGAAACAGAGAAGTTAAGGTGAAACTACCTATAACTAATTTTCCTGTGCCCAGATAGGGTCATGAAGAAAAGTAATTTTTGCATCCAGCCTCTCTCACCCTGCTCAACGAGTAACACCTTTTCTCTCTTCCAGCCTGCTGCACAGTGCTCTGTGTGGTGTGAGATTCAGGCTTCTTCAAGATGTTCTTTGTTCTTCCCATTTCTCCTAATGCAACAAGGCAGGGGGTTGTCAGGATTTTACCAGGCAATAATACAACTATTTTTTTTTTAGTCTAGATATGCAAATGCCTCCTTCTCTGCATGTTGTGACACAAATCCCTTAGCAAAAATTTCATTTTTCTTTGCTTTAGCTTTCTCAAAAGGTATCCCTAAGCACCTAAAATCCTAATCCAAAGGTCACCTCTTCTAATTTAGGCATCTAAATTTTTTCTGCAATTAATGCATGCTTACCATCATATCTCACCTACCATACATTTGTCTCAGGATCCTCCTCCTCAGCATATTTAACTTAATTCTAAGACAAATAAGTTAAGTAAGTGGACTGCAGAGTAAAAGAAGGTGACCAGTACAGACTAGATGTCTGACTTTTAGGCAACTAAAATGAAAAAATATCAATACCAAGCTTTGTTCAGTTTGTTTCTGTGTAAGTCTTCAAATGAAGAGGTAAATACCTATATGAGGTATTTTAGATTCTAAATTGAAAGATCTTTTTCAGTCTGGAATGTAGAGATGGCAGCAGAAGACATGTCCCTTTTTGTGTGTCAGCAATGATTCCTTGCAATCAATTTCAGTAATTTGTTCCAAAGTAGTAGTTTGCTCTAGAGTTGCTCTACAGCCAGTGAAGAAGAGTAGAGTCTGGGTGTGCCTGCCTTTCTCCAGTGACAGCAGAGGATGATTGAAGCTTCTACAGCCCCACCTTATGTGCTTCAGTGAAATCATGGGATGAATCCATGAGTGGAAGCTGCAATGCTGGGGCTCACAGTAAATTCAAACTCCACATTAAGTTCTCACAAGTATAATATAAATCATATGTGTGAGTTGTGTTTGTGTGGGGGTCCATGTACTTT
Source organism: Serinus canaria (assembly GCF_022539315.1). Classification (NCBI taxonomy): domain Eukaryota; kingdom Metazoa; phylum Chordata; class Aves; order Passeriformes; family Fringillidae; genus Serinus; species Serinus canaria. Next base: position 32,212,364 of record NC_066319.1, on the reverse strand, counting down.
GTGTATGCATGCACAGTTTGTGTATGCTTCTGCTAGAATAAAGTAAAGCAACATGGTTACATTGTCTGTGAAACAGCGAAGCTAGTTTTCAGAAAGATGCGGAAAACCTCTGCATGCAGACCTCAGCTTAAATTATTTCTTAGAAGTGAGCTTTATCCAGTTATACAAAGTGGAATAATATTTCAAGAGTAAATCAAATGCAATATTGTATTTTCTGGTTAAGTATAATTATATGGTGAGACCATTTATTTGACTCGATAATGACAGTAACAACAACAATAATGATGATGATGATGATGATGATGATGATGATGATGATGATGATGATGATGATGATGATGATAATAATAATAATAATAATAATAATAATAATAATAATAATAATAATAATAATAATAATAATAATAATAATAATAATAATAAAGCAGCCTCTGACAAGATTTATTACCAAGACTAATATTGTCAGTGACATCCAGATCAGCAATGGTTACAAGCAGTGGACACAAAATGAAGTTGTCTGATTTTGACAACAGAATATTCTGCATCTAGCAAAGGCATATGTTTCAAACTCAAATGACTTCACTTCAAATTAAAGCAAAAAATGTTTTGAAGTGTCGTCATTTGATAATCATTTGCTTTAAAATAAGCAACAGATTTCTATCTAATGGGATCCACATCTTTAACAAGTGAAGCAACATTGTGACAAACAAAAAACAACCTGCTCTAAAATATAATTCCAAAATAAATTACATCTAGCTGTTTTGTTGTTGTTGTGCTCTGTTTTCCTTTTTTGGCTGCCTGTAGAGCTCCCACATTTTTTTCATTGCTACAATGACAAATGCTATGAGAAAAAACCTGGGCCACTGCCAGAAATCTACTCTAGACTTCAGTATATGTTTCTGCTTTCAAGAGTCAATTGTTTTCCTTCTCTCCCAGGGGTCACTTGCTACCTTATTACCAGAAAGAATGACCCCTTGACAGTGCAATTGAGATCCAGAAACTCAACAAAACCGTAACCCCTCCAGTGGCATCAGAATTGTAATCAACAGCAGTGGGTCTGGAAGACAAATGTACTTGTATATAAGGCCACCATCTTAGAGAGTGCCTTCTCTACTTGCAAAGAAACCTATCTCTATTTGGTTTCTTTTGATATTTTTATTACCCCTTTCTTGTAACCTTTTCATTGCTAGTGCTCTCAAGGCAGGAGTGTTTTCACAGCGTTGGAATTACCTGTGCTCAGTTTACACAGTTTGCTGCCTATTCCTTCCCTTGCAATCTGTGCTGTGAAGCACATGACTAGAGATGGGAGCCCCCAGTCACTATGGATTTCCTCTCTTATTCAGCTTAATTCACTAGCAGAATAGTTGTTCCTTCAATATCCCTACTGCCACGTAAGAAACACGAGTACAGAATCTCCAGCCTTGAAGCCACAGAGAAGAATGAGCTTGAAATATTTAGAACTTTACAGAGAATATACTTTGCCCTTGCAAAGGCATGCACTGAAATAGTGCTATACAAAAATATTTCTCAGATGTAGTTATTACTAAAAGTATTAAACTTATTTGCTGGATCTTTTTGCATACCCAAGATCTGCAAAACCTAAGTTGTTTCAGATAAATACAAGCAAAGATATTCTGCAGGACAAGACCTGGGTCTAGTTCTTACATTGTACATGTGGAACCCCAACCCAGAGTCTTGAGGCTACCCAAAAACTGAGCCTCTAAATTGCTTAAAGAGTTTTTTTGAAAATGTTAGCAAACTTTCAGAAAATCTCGGTGTGAATTAAAGCTTGAAATGTTTCTTATTCTGGTGATTTTATTACCAGATTACTTGACATGTGTGCTAGAAAGAATTTTCTTAAGACCATCCAACCACATGGTAGAAAACAAGGTACCCATGAACGAAAGCACTGCTCCCAGATGCTCTGCCATCTGACTATCATTACACAGAGATTGGGAAATAGTTCAGATAATTGTAGGAGAAAGTTCCTCAAGATACAGAAGGATAAAAAGATCTAAAAAACAGACAAAAGCAGAGAGTGTGGCAAAACACAATTGCACAAAATCCCACTGCCTTTAATGGAGACTTGGGTGAATGCAGGAATTTTCAGAGACAGGAGTCTTCAAAGAGCATCGTGGCCTGAGGTGCAAAAAACCCAGCAACAGAGTTCTGCTGAGCATGAGCTGGGAAGAACAAGGAAGCATGAGGTCAAAAAACAAATGTTGCTGTTACCTTTCTCAGACATAAGTCATCACATTTTACAAACAACAAAATAAAAGGTATTAGACCCCTAAGTGATCTCTGGAAGGAGCAGCAGATGGCCAGCCTAGCACCTTCAGAAGAGAAGTAGCACAAATAGCAAGAATGTGGTTTTTTCTACACTGTCCTACCAGCGAGATGTCACCATAATGCAGAGAAGGTGCCAAGTCCTTGCCCAGTTTTCCCTGCTGAGGCACAGCAGTTCTGCTACAGACAGGCAAGAGGGAGGAGGCTGTGAAAATGGCTCTTCTGCCCCAGAAACCAGGCTGTGATCTCTGGTAAGAGCAGACAAAGTAATGTTTGGAGTTTTATGCTGCTGCCTCACAGTAAGCTCTGTGTGACTGAGCTCTTCCCCTGTCAACAGTCACACTGTTGACAAGGCAGAGTTGTCTTCTCTGGCAAAGAGACAGGCAGAGTTGCTTCACACCTGTGTTTTACTTCTGCAAATCAAAGGGCAGGATTGAGTCCCTAATTAATAACCAAAAAGGGAAAATTGACAAGAGCTTCTTTTGGCACTAGTATGGAAAAACATATGGCCTCTTATTTTCTTACATATTAGGTCACATCGTTTTAATTTCTATCCAAAAGCCCAGAAGCAAGTTACATGGATTCTCTGTACATGTTTAAGTACCATACATTAAAAATAACATAAGGAAATAATGCTGTCAGAGTATGAGACCTACCTGACTGATGGAATATTCTTCTATAAAGAGTAGCTCTAAGCTTCCCTTTAAACAGAATGAAGGAAAATCTAAATATAATAATGAATAAGAAAGCAGCTTCTTCTGCCAGACCCATCAAGTTAAATGGCTCTTTGTATTGTTCAAAATGTGTACAATATTGTGTTCTGTGGCAGAGGGTAAAGAGAGGGAACTTCCAGAGACGTTTTGATGGAACAACAAATAAAAATAATATTTTGACAGAGTGAGCTCATCCTATTAAAAAAAAAAAAAGGCATTTCTCTCATTTCTCTGACTCAAATAGGAATCTCTTTATTGAGGTTGCACGTGGAGCCTCACAGTAATACTCAAAGGAAATGTGCCATTGGCAACAGAGCATGCAGAATGACTGAAGACCCTGAGTGCTTGGCATCATTTGAGATTGGTTCTAAATACCTATGATAGACATTTTTGGAATATGTTTCCTGAGGATTTACTTCAGCAGCTTGTGCATGCTGATAGGTTGAATTGGTGCTCAGGTACCAATGCAAAATAGGATTAGCTTCTGGTAACATGCAAAGTTGGGGGGGTTATTTCTTATGCCAGTATTGGAATTTATTTGCCCTCCTGATGAAATGATTACCTCACTCTGCCTCATCAATATTAACCTCACAGATCAACAGATCTTCATATCGACAGAAGAGAGAAGTCAATATCACCTTATTATTATTTAATAAGTATTTCATTGTCAGTAACAGAGTGAGAACAAACATCTGTGCAGCATAATGGCATGCACTTGAATTTTGCAAGGTTACTGTCTTGCATGTTTGACAGAAGAAAGCCAACCCATAGTAAAAATCCCCCAGTAATATCAGTGTATAAAATGACAACATGTTGAAGGACATTTAAATTGAACAAAACACGGTTTTTTTTTAGTCCCAGTTTTGATATACAAATGTTGGATATGTTTTAGTGTGGCTTCTGACTATGATTGATAGGAGATGCATCAATTTCAAGGTTTGTGAATTTAAGTAAATTGTTGTCAGTGGTATCACTTCTTCTTTTTTGTATTTTTTTTCAAATTATCTCCTTACAGAGAATAGAGTACTACAAATTGAGACAGGATATACATAAAGCATCAATTTAGCTTGAATATCCACTTACAATAGTAAAAAGAAAATAGTTGTGGTAAGAATGTGAGTACATCAGAGTTGTTCAGAAAACTCCAGAGTATTTAAAAAAACCATTGCTTATGGGTTTTCTTCTAAGTAGTTTTTGCTGCTTCTATTTGGAAAATACTTTGCACACCTGTCCTTTCAAAGGGAAAATATCATATTTACTTTAAAAAAATAAAAGTAGTAGTAGTAGATCTTAGATATTCTTTTATCTTTGTCCTCAGAATTTAATTCCATTAATTATACATTAGAAAAAAGTACTCTTAGAGATTAGGAAAAAAAATATAATCAAAATTGCAGCAACTCTTTGCAACCTGAGGGGAGTTTATTTACCCTTTTTTCCTTCATACTACTGCTTTGCTTGACTAAAAAAGCCTGAAAAGCTTTATTTAAAATTGCGCTTACGCATCATACAGCAAAGCTTGCTATGGATCCAATGCTTTCAGAAATTAGCTGTGTCTGATTATAAACTAGTTTTCCCTAGGTTGCTTCTTATCTGATGATGTCTGACTCAGGATGTGGTGAAATGCACAGATCCTTTTTATTATGTTTTCCAACACATGGTCACGACTCGTTTCCATGTATAAGTGTGTTGTGTCTATGTATCTACACGCCTGTCTGTACACACAGAGCAGTGTCTATGCTGTTTGTGTGTGGGTCTGGTTTCAACATCAGATTCTGTAAATGAATAAAGATACTATCTTCATTTTACTGTTCTCTAAAGGGGCAACATGGGATGGATTCTGTAAATCTAACTATACATGTTGCTGATTAAAAGCTGATGGTAACAATTAATATACAAGGGGACAGACTAGTTTTTCTTCTAACTTTTTTATTTTTTTGAGAGAAAAAAAATGAAAATTAGACAGAAAAGACCATTTCCAGATGTGACTGTATAGGGTTTGAATTGAATCACTTTTGTTATATACTTAATAATGCATATAAGAATGCTCATGTGAAATGTTTGTTAAAACCCTATCCTAGCAGATATTTGTGCTTATGAATTGATTCCTAATCCATATTTTATGGAGAAGTAGCTCGGCACTGGATTACAGCACATTATTTTCCAAACTCCTTATTAGACTCTGCAGATCTCTCTACTGTGCCTCCAGGCTTAAACTAAAAACAAACTTAAGAAAAATTTAAAGAGACAACATTCAGAAACTTATGTTTTTACAAAGCTTCTGAAAGTTCATAATTATTTTTGTCCCTAATAGGCCTGCCTTTGAAATAATTTGATGGCTGGGTTTGTAAATTCTCTTGGAAAGATCTGGCATTCCATAGTCATTAAGGGGAGTATATATCACAAAAATGGTTTTGCATATAAATAATGGTATACAGGATTTGGCTTAAATTGTCTGCTTTCATTTGATTTTTTTTTTTCTCTGAGATAATTTGGAGGGAAGGAGGAAGATCAAATTGAACACAATTTGAAAATGAAACTTGGATAATTGAGCTAAGTAGGTTGAACTTGCCAGTCACCTGTGACCTCTTCCTAGCGACATATCGTTTCAAACAGCTGAAATGAGAGGGCCTGCATCGAACTGCACGAAATAAATACAGCGAGTGGAGTTTCAGCCTGGACCCGTGTCAGCCTTCGTAGTCTGCTTCATTTTTATTGAAGATGGAGGGACTCGAGCACCAATGCCTCGGGAAGACGTTCGGCCACCGGCTGTGTTCAGGGTAGAGGGGAGAAGGATGGGCACTCTGCGAGGGCCACCGTGCAGGGTGGTGGGGGAACGGAGCAGCACTGGACCTGTAAGAAGTGAGAAATTGCAGCTTCACAAGTAAACGAGCTCACCCCGATAAGATCTCCTTTATATACTGCTGCAACTGAAAGTTTGTGATCGTCCCTGTGTGGGAACCTAATATTTTGCTGTTCATTTTGAAGCGATTATTCAAAACACCTTGGCAGCTGAACCCTCCCTGCTTTCAGGATAATTATTTCTAATCGTGATTGGCAATAATAGTAATTGCCATATTCAGCCAGCACCCAGCTGTAACGATTTTTCTTTATTATTATTATTTGGGTTAACAATCGCCACTGACAACAATGTCTCCCGACCCTTTTCTCCCTCCCTCAAACACACAGGGAAATGAGTACCAATGCTCTGCAGCAGCCGTCGGGTGGGCCGCTTCCCCCTCCTCGCGGGCTCTCTGGGGGACAGGGGACGAGCAGAGGGTGGCTGTCCGGTGGGGGACCCGGGTCCCTGCCGGAGGGCTGGTGTGGAGGACGGGGGTGACCCGGGCTGCCGCAGCCTTGCCCAACACCACCGCCCGGCCTCCCCCTCTCCGACGGAGCAGGGGCTGCAGCCGCGGCTGTAAACGAGCCTCTTAATAAACCTCCGGGTCGATGATGCATCGCTCGCTAGTGAATCTTCGCGGCTTTATTTATTTTAACTAAATCGCCCAAATGGATCGCAGCTCTGTGTTGACTCTGGCGAGAGGCGAGGCGGGGAGCCGGGGGGGCGGCGGAGCTGACAGGTCGCCCGGGGGCTGCGGCGTTTTGTGCGTGCAGGGACTCAGCAGCTGCCCGCCGCCCCCTCCGGGAAAGGCTCCTCCGCCACGGTGACCGCCCCCCTCCCCTTCCCCTTCCTCCTCCTCCTCCCCCCAGCTCGGCGGCAGGCGCCCTTGTAAGGAAGAACCGAGCGCCGGCACGGGCCGGAGCGGAGCGGGGCACCCCCCCCTGCCAGGCGGCTCGGTCCGGCCGCCGGGGAAAGAGTGGGAGCGAAGGAGGGAAAGCAGAGGAGGAGCGTTTCAGACAGGGGCAAAAGCCGGCCGGTTAGAGGCTTCCTCAAGTTGATTAGAGAGAGGTGAGGGTCAGAGCTCTCCCCGCCGGCCCAGGGGGATGAGAGGTTCCCCGGGGGGATCCCCCTGTGCGCCAGGGACAGCCGGGCAGAGAGCGGCGGCCGGCCACCCCCTTGTGCGGCGCTGATGGCACAGCTAGCCCAGCGCTTCTCCTGCCCGCCGAACTTCACAGTGTTTCTCGTGTTTATTCACGCTCACATCAGAGTCGAAGTTTGGGCCGCGGCGATGCGAGGGGCTGGGGGAGTCCCCGAGCCCGCCGCTGCTCTGGTGCCGCACGGCCACCGCGCCCAGCGTGCCAGGAGCGGGGCTCGCCTGCCGAGTGCCCCGAGTCCTCGGATGCCTTGCAGGTAAACACAGCAAACAACTCCCCGGGAGCAGCCTCTGGTTTTTAAAAGCAGCCTCTGGTTTTTAAAACCACACGCAGAAGTTACAGACCAGCGTCAGCAGGAGTGGTGTCACTGGCCTTCCCCGATGGGCGCCGTGCCCGCTCTTTGTCACCTCTGGGGCATCCCTGCAGCCTCAGCCCGGTGCCGGCGGACGGCAGCCCCCTCCCCGGGGCCGCCGCGCTCCGCTGGGAGCGGGGGAGGCCGCGGCCGGGCCGCCGGGCACCGCCGCGCTGCTGTCGGTGGGTGCCGGGCCACGGGCGGGGATGGGACGGGCAGCCCGGCACCACGCACCGCTGCCAGCCCCCCCTTCCTCCGGGAACGCTGCTCCCTGACGTCAGATGTTTGCTTAGGCTTTTGTTCAGTTAAAAATAGTTTCACGCAGCAGCTTACCTGCCGTGGGTGGCGGCTGACCGTGGGCTGCGCCAGGGAAGCGTTTTCTGGCACAATCAATTATTTCCTTAGCCCTCGGATCTTTGATCTCCGCACGCAAATTAATTATAGTGGTATGCAGGAAACTGGCTCGCAGTCTTCTAAACCCAGCATTTTGCTGCCTGAAACACATGAAAAGGGAAAGTTTCTTTGCAATCTAGCTGTGACAGAGCTACGTTACCAAGGCTAGATATTTCTTACTGGGACCCATTGAATTGTATGTACTCTCAAATATTATCATCACTCCAGTAGCCTTTATTTTTTTATTTTTTGCCTTTGCGTCCCATTCATGGCCGTTATGGTGTTGTACTTGCAATAGCATATTATCCTAGTAAAATAATTGCTTTATAGCAGATTACTTGCAGCAGACATTTATTCTTCTTCTCCTGGTTCTGTGGAGTTATTAGAAAGTAATGGGTGCCAAGACAATCAAGGAATATTTCCTAATTAAAGAGGAAAAATGGAACTGTCACCATTTTCCAGTGTTTGTGAGCCAATTCATGCACTCAGATCACACATATTTGTACATCACAAACATAGGCGTAGGTACTGTATGGCCGTAGTGCATATGCACACACGTACACACCCCCACTCATGCAGTTAGTTCCTATTTCTTACTGAGGTTAAAGAATAACTTGAAATCGAAGACAAATGAATTGACAGGAAAATGTATCACTTTTTTTCCGCTTTAATTTCTTCCCACATTATAATGAATCTCTGAGCCTTTAGCTAGGTGGGCAATTAACCACGCAGTGCCCGCTGCCCTGTCACAATCACCCCGCTGTACAGCTTATGGGGATGAAGTTTTTTAACAGCTCCATATTCTTATTTTATTATTGCGTACGCGTAGGATACATAATCTCCCACACGTGCAGATCTATGGGATCTATACAGCGGATGTATAATTTTATAGTTTATCTTAGCCCAACTGCTCCTGGGTGACAAATCTGTCAGTCGTAGAGAGCGCCGTCCTCATTTCAATACTATTTCGTTCTGGGAGCGCGCACGGTAATTCTTTACATCGAAATTGCTTCCCCTCTGGTTCCTATATTTTAATTTAGTAAAGGACTGATTAGCTGTGGCTTTAAAAGGGCCAGGTCTGCTCTGGCTAACAGCGTCACCTCTCACCTCTCCGCAGCCCCGGGCTGGGGTCACTGCGGGGCCGCGGCGGGGGAGTTGGCAGCGCTGCTCCGGCTCCGCTCCCGCCGCGCCTACCTGCGCGCCCCTCACCGCGGAGCGCAGCGCCCTCGCTGCTGCCGAGCTGCTCTGGGAGCACATCCCCCGTCCCCCCCGCCGAAGGGGCAAGAGCAGCCCGCCCGCCTCTGCCTCTGGTACACCGCTGCTGGCGTGAATCACCGCGGAAACAACGGGAAGATGCAGCTCTGCTAGGCGAAAAGAATTGTTTGGTTTAATTCGCAACGACCCGGTTTAATGGCACCCTTCCCTCTGACTTGCAGGGAGGGGAGGAGGAGGGCCCGCCGGGCTGCATCGTCCTCTTTAAAGCCTTCGTGTAAACTTCCACATTTTGAAAGAATAACTTCAAAAACCTGTGTTTGATTGTATTCAGACGTGTGCCCATCTCACATCGATTGGCGGACCCATTGAAGGTGTAAAGATCCGCTGATAACATGCAGGTCGAGTGTCCCTAAATCAGCAGATTCTCCGTTCTCTGACAAATCCTGGAATTTGTTTAACGAGGGAAAAATATTATTTTTCATCTGTAAAAATGTATTTCAAAGAGGGATGATATTCTAACAGGAAAGAATACAATAAAAATCAGAATCGCTTCTGGAAAGGTTTCACTCTGAGCAAATGTTTCGAGTATGTCGGATCCTCATAAAACTACGCTATAGACTTTATTCTGGAAAACAGATAATGAATACAAAATACGAGCAAGAAAGTGTCGAAATAATTTTTTTCTACCTATGAACAGTGAAAGGTGCAAGTACATTTTAAATACTTTAGATCTTTATCAAAGATAGAAGCAGATAAAGGCAAATACCGAATATTCAGGAAAACACAAATAATTTTAAGAAGTTACCTTTTTTTTGTTTGTTTTTTTGAGTGTAGCGGTGCATTTACAGAACTGGTGCGGAGTCATCACTTTGTTTATTTTTCTAACGTCTACCCAAATTCCAGCAATCCGCAGAGCAGTAACAGCTTTTTCCATGTGTTTATCATCGAGGTTGCAACAGGATTCGCCTCAATTGTTCTGCCTTTCTTGTGTTTTCCTTTCTTCCCCTTTCTGCATTTCCCAGATACATTCGCTTTGGTTGCAAAAATAAACAGCGGAGTTTTTAACAGCAATTTGAGATGATAATGGTTACTGATCCCATTCTTTCCATCATAATCTTCAAGTGGTTTAAGATTAATGATAGGAGGTGTTTTAGCAAGGAGTGTGGGTTTTCTTCTCCAAAGACCATCGCTATGATAATTTACTTAAGATGTTGACAAGACTGTCAGTAAGGCTAATTTTTTATTAAGCTACGCTGTAGCAAATGTAGTAAGCATTTGTTGTTATTTAGGCACATTGTATTTTTGAATGCCCGACTATAAATATTGTTATTTGCTCTCTGCCTGATGGATTTGCAATAGAGTTGATTCCCCTTGCCTTTGTTTTAAGAAAGGTGTCTTCTGGTATTCTGATAAATATTCTCTTCTACCCTCCCCCATCTCCTTTCAAGCACATTTTTTAAAAGAAAATAATTTTGAGCAACTACTGTCTTGGTCCAGCAATGTCTTCTGCACAGCATTTTTTTGGCTGGACTCTATCTAGGCACATCCTGAACCAACGGGACAAGATGCAGGTTTGAGTGCTGGGTTTCTGCAATTTTTTTTTCTTTTAATTAGGCAAAATTTACCTTCTAGACAGTACATATGTAACTGTCGTACCCCAGGGTACGAAGAGTCTGGGGTCCCTCCTTAAGGGAGGCCAGTTTAGGATGTATTGGCGGCTCCCGAGCGGAGCTCTGCCTTGTCCGACCCTCCGCGCTGCCCCGGCCGTAGCGGCTCCCCCCGGCAGGCCGGACCCCGCGGCGGGCGGCGGCGGCAGCGCTCCCCCGGCCAGCGCTGGCCCCCCCGGCCCGGGCTGTCCGCACGCCGGCCGCTTGCCCCCTCCTGCCGGGGCAGCGGGCAGCAGAGCCCAGCGGCGGGGCCCATCAAGGCCGAGGGCTCGCTGTGGGCACGGCGGGCTGCCACGCGTGGCTGCGCGTAGGGCAGCGGAGGCGGGCGCCAAGCAGCCCGCTCGATCAGACAGGAAAAGTCTGGGGTGAAATCGTAACAGACCGGTCGATTTTACCCTGCTGCTGTGCTTCCAATAAACATGAAGCCGTGGCCTTCCCTAGAAATCACGGGGGCCCTGTGACACCCGTTGGGCAGTGCTTTATTGCCTTTTTCCGCCCGCCTGCGGCCAGGCGCGCAGAGGGGCCACGCGGGCGGCCAAATTCGGGGGGCGGTCCCTGAGCACCCCCACGCAGCCGCCGGGCCCCGGGGGCGCGCAGAGGCGCGCAGGGTAAACGGCGGGGGCCACAAAAGCACATGCCCCCTCCTTACCGGCCGCCCCTCTCCGCTATCGGCAGCTCTGCGCTCGAGCAGAAAGTAAAAGGGCAGCCTCGTAAACAGTTTATGTTACGAGCCCCCGGCCGAAAGGGAGGCGCGGGGCAAGGGGCACCCTCTCTCGGCTGCGCGGCCCCTGCTCCGCGCGTTCCTCGCCGCGGCGCGCAGGGCAGCGCGGGCGGAGCGCGGCTCCGCGGAGGCGCCGGGCGCGGGCAGCAGGGGGCGCTCCGAGGTTGCGCTGGGAGCCCGCGCTGCCGCGCCGCGCGCCCGCACACGGACACGCACACGGACACACATGGGACACACGGACACGCACACGGACACACATGGGACGCACGGCCACGCACATGGGGCACACGGACACGCATGGACACACTCATGGGGCAAGCGCGGACTTGGGGCACTCACGCGTGTGCGCACACACAGGTGTAGACCGCACACGCAGGCGTGGAGGTACACGCGCACGCACACGCGTGTGCACGCACACTCGCGGGGACAGCCAGGTGTGCGCCGTGCTGCGCGCGGGTGTCGCCGTGCCGCTCTCCGTGCGTGTGTGCGTGTGCGTGCCGTGCATTACGCAACTTATTAAACACGAGGATGAATTGTCAACATTTTTTTCGCATGTTAGTTCCGCTGATCCGGGCAGGATTTATTTTCAGGTCTCAGGTCCCGGAGCTATAATGCGTGATTTCTTTGCCTTAAATAAAATTGGTCAAATGTTGACAACCTTTAAGCCAATCTAACACTCAAGATTACTGATGGGAAACTAATGAGAAAATATCAGATCGTCCGGCCTGGGGGCTCCTAATTAAATCTTAGCTGATTGAAAAATAAAAGCGGGTTCGGGGGCGTGGGGGAGGAGGGAAGAAGCTCCGGGCTGAACTTTAGCTCTCATTTTACGTGATATTTCCCCAGCCCAATTCTCCCTCTGCTCTTTCCCCCTCCCTCCCTCTCGCTGTAAAAACTCTAATATTATTTCGCTGGTTATTTCGAGAGATCCGAATGCGGCTATCATTCCTTGCCCGGTAAACATTAAGGCCTTTAAGCAACGTGATTTAACTAATTAGAAAATTTACATCATTAAGTCTCAGGGAGAGAAAAAAGGAGAAACAAATCTGTCAGTCATTTTAAAAGAGACAGGCCCTATTGAAGTGTGAAGAAATCGGCTCTAATTCAAAAAGGCAATCGGGCAGAAAAAGCCCTCAACATTACCCTGCTAGTTATTAATCAGAAGGGGCTTCCCCCTCTTTCCTTCCCTGTAATGGCAAGAGCTGAAGCACATCGTTAGTTTCTCCTAAAGCTACCGCACAGTTCCCATTCAGCTTTTTTGCCACTCGTCCATGTCCCATATTAATAGCAAGTATTTGTCCATTCAAGGCTCATAGATTTGAAAATGTTTCCGAATTGGAGAGCTGCAGCCACAGGAAAAAAAAAAAACCCCATGTATTAAAAAACATAAAATAAAATAAAATTTAAAAGCTCCTGGACTCTTCCCTTCCACCTTAGCCAAATACAAGGGCTGCACTGCCTGGTCTCCCCATTAGCGGGAGGTCCTAAAGTAAACCTGCTTGGTGAGAACCAGCTTTTGGCTTTGTTTTTCTCCCCTGCCCTGTATTTCTAAACACAGAGATAAGCCTGAGAGTGGAAAGCATCCGTAGTCGTCCCCCTCCTGGTTTGGTTTTTTTTCTTGGGTGGGTTTTTTTGGTTTTTGGTGGTGTGGTTTTTGGTTTTGCTTTGTTTTTTTGGGGGGGTTGTTTTTTTTTTTTTTTTTCTTTTTCTTTTTCCCCTAGGGACCGGCTGTGTTTAGCGCCACGCACCAGGCTCAATCAGAACAATGCAAACTTGAGTGAAAATCAGAGCGATCGGGTTACTGATGCCGGGTCCTTCACCAAGTGGTGCGGGACGCTGCTGGCCAGTGCGGCGAGCGGGAGGACGAGCAGGCGGCCCCGCTTTGGGGAGCGCAGCTGGGGCGGCGGCACAGGGAGCTCGGCGGGTGGGGGGAGAAATGAGGCAGCTTGGTCCAAGCACAGAGAGGGTTACATCTCTCTCTCGCTTTCTCTTGTCTCCTCTTTCAAACGCGCTCTCTAATCCTCCCCTTCCAACTGCTCACAGTGGACTATAGTATAAATAATAAATACATCCTACTCTGCGTTTTCTCTCTCCCAATCTCGAAGAATCTGACAGTCGCTTTAATCAAAGGAGTTTGTACTGGTTCTAAAGGAGTTTGCACTGGTTCTTCATGGAGGTCATTTAAGGAATTTTAAACACGCTTCGGACAAAACCAGGCGATAGGGGCCTATTTCTGATCTCACGGCCCGGGGACGATCTCTCCTGCGGCTCGGGGAATTAACCCCGTGTAAATGTGTTTAAGATCAGCCTCCTGGTGGGGATTTTACTTGACATTAGCCTGTGAAGAAAAAATATTTTGGCAAGAAAAAAAAAAAGAAAAGTCTCTCTTGCCAGCCCTATTCCGATTTTCATTCATTTACTTCCCAGGGCTAACTTGCAGTCATCTCTGTAGGCAGAGGCTTACAGAAATGCAAGGTCTTCAGCAGGACCGGACCTGCTCCCTTCCCTGTGCTCGGTCCGCGGGGTGCGAGCGGGCCGGCCGGGTGGGCAGCTCGCTGTCCCCCGGGGAGCCCGGCCGACCCTCGCGTCCTCCGCTCGGCACCCCCGGCCTCTCCGAGAGGGGCAGAGAAACACGTAATCCGAAATTGAAGCGTTTCTGCGTTCCCAGCAAAAGCAGCAGAAAACCCGCCCTTGCGGCCGGTGGGAGAGAGGTAAGGCAGAGCTCCCTGCCACAGCGAAAAGAGCTGATGGCAGAAAAGGAGATGGGAGGGCAGAAGGAAGAGTCTGCGCTCCTCCGCCCCTTTGCACCAGTTTGTCTTGCAGTTATTCAAAATGATTGAGTTTTCTGAAGAAGGCCCTTTAGAGAGAAAACAAAACCAGCAACAACCTCTTCCTCCAAAACCAACATGAATATCAACCTGTCCGCTGGCAGGGCTGCGGAGCTTAGAGGCATTACAGTAAAATTTACGGCGTCCTTAACAACTCCCAATAAAAGCATTAAAATTCACTTTAATTGAGAAAACATTGATTTTTAACTCTGGAAAGAACGAACCCGTAATTTAATTGCAAACTTTCACCGACAGAGCAGCATCTCAGGGAGGCCACATTCCATCTTTAATAGAGCCACTTTATGAAGTGATAAAACCAAAGAAAACCTGACAAACAGAGACAGTTGAAATTGCGCAAGAAAAGTTATTTGCCTTCCCTTTCCCTCTTCGCAGCTCCAAACTATCCCGCTCTTCCCTCCCCCTTCAACCTCCGCTCTCAGATCACAAAACACAACTGTAAAAGGAAAGGATTTAGGGTCTAGGGAAGAAGTAGTAGTTAATATTTTAAATAACGATTTGCTTTTACTAGGCACCGGGTGATGCCAAGAGGTTTAAGGGAACATTTTCACAAAATGGTAGCCTCTTCTGAAAAGGAAACTAATCGGATAAAACTTCCTTGATTTCCCTTGTTCGTTACAAAAATAATTGCTAAAGGGAAGGAAAGGGAAATCCCACCCTCCCTTTCTATCTTATTTCTGTATCGGTTTTTGGTATTATGGAAGAGTAAAGAAGTTTTTGTTTGGTGGTTTTTCATTGATCAGTCACTCTGAGCTAATGTAATTATCCTCATCAATAGAAGGCTGCAGAGAGAATCATTATGTGGGTGACATTGATAAATGATCACCCAAGAGCTGCCTTTTCTCTTGGGCACCCCCACATATGACCCTCCCACATACACAAGGTAGCCATAGAAACACCTTGAGATCCTCAAACACTGCTGCAAATGGGAGAATACAGAGAAAGCGAGAGAAATCCAACTTCACACACTTTCTGTCCCTGCTGAAGCCTCCTTCCCATTGCACGCAGCCACCCAGACGGGCTCCGCTGTCCTGCCCCATGGGCGCGCCGCCCGGCCCCGGCCCCGCGCCCTCTCACGGCACCGTATCCAGCATTTGGGGGGAGGGGGTGTCTTATGGAGCTTTCTTGTGGGATTGTTAAATCTTTTTTTTGCTTTCCTTCTTCCCTGGAATAGTTAAGCAATGAGGTTGCACGCACCATACGTATTGTACGCGCATTGCGAAACCCCCTGGTTTTAATGGCGCTCTTGGAGATCCACACCAAAGATATTCACCCCATCCCAGTAATGCGACTCCTGGAAAATGGTTAAACACTAATTTTTAGCAGTGATGTTTTAGTCACAGGCCTGTACAAGAAGAGTCTGTATTTTTTACTAAGGCAAAGATTTTTTTTTCCTCCAGTCGCAGACCCTTCTGGTTTTGTAAGCGAATTCTAAAATATTGAGAGCAGTAATTGATTCACAATGATCCATAAATCGATGTAAGGAATGGGGTGAAGGTGTTTATTTATTTTTTTTTTATTCCTAAAGCTGCAAGTAAAGTAGCTTTGACACCGTGTGGGGATGAAGGGGAGGAGTTGTTTAGCCGTGCGAGGTCATCCATCATCGGTGTCGCAGAGACTCTGCCCAGAGGAGCAACCTCCCTTCTGTCTATCTCTTTCTCGCCACCAAAACTATTAATATTAAAATCTGCCTGCAAATCTTGCCCCCACCGGCGCCTCATCCCATCCGGTCCTGCTCAGCCCGCAGCGGCTGGGCTGCCCAGCCTGGAGCTGGCTCGCTCCGGCGCAGCGCCAGCGGGGTTGATTTTTCCCCAAGCGCTGTTAGGAGAGTTAAAAGGCCGGCCCCGTTTGCTCTGCTGAACCCAGGGATGTGGTAGGGGAGACATGTGGGACGCAGCCATCCCTCCGCCCAGCGGAGCCTTCTCCTGCCGCTCCGCGCAGCGCGGGGACGCGGTCGTGCCTGGGGAAAAGATTCGGGCGTTTTCCGGGCTCCATGGGGTTTTTTTCCTAGCAAACGCATCAGGCGGATAGTGGGGCTGGTGGCACCGCATCGACCCCAGCAAAGGCGCCGCCGGCAGACCCTCGCTCCCTTCGGGAAGCCCGGAGAGCCGCTGGAGCGATGAGCAAGCCCTACAATGGAGAGCGGGTCCAGCTCGTGCCCCAGCCGCACCCCTTCCCCTGCCCGGCCCGGCCCAGCCCCCCCCGGCCCTGGCAAACCTGGTCTGTGGCAATTTTCTCTCCCTCGCTCTCTCTGCGGCTATGAGTGAAAGGTGGGGAGCGCCCGGCTCCCCCCGGCATCTCCTCTTCGGCCCTGCGGTGCCCGCTCGCCGCGACGGGCAGGGCTCGGGCGGCAGCGCTGCCGGAGGTGCGCTCCCCTCCTCTCTTCGCCTTAAAGGCAGCAAAATCTGGAAGAAAAATCCCTCATTTATGGTGACTACAACTCCCAACGCAGACCCGCTCGGCGAAATAGAAATTTGGGATTATAAACATGTGTGTATGTAAACAAAAGGTGTTTCTTCTGTTACCCTTCGTTTCCCACAGCATAAGCAATTTTTATTCAGACTTGAGTATTTTCTTTAACACTATACCGCTGTCAAAACATTATTCCCGTTTTGTTTGCTTTTGACAGCTGAGCAGTTCTTAAAAATACCAAAATCGGAACCTTCCACGCTAAACAGAAAATCTCAGATGGAGAAATCTCTGCGTGATATTGTACCTTGGATATCAGCAAGACATCTCACGGAGAGCACAGCCCAAAAGGGGGAGAAAAAAAGAAAGAAAGTAAAAGACAACACAGCAATGCACATATTTAGTTCATTATAAAAACAAATAATTTACTATGGCTACATTCTTCCCTGTCTTTCTACCAATGTGATTTCTGATATTTCTCTTCAAATTCTAGAGAAAAAATCTACAAGGGAATAAAGTAGTGTTAAAAAAAAAAAAAAAAAAAACCCTCCCCTTTAAAGTGCTAACAGAAATAATCTTGCCTTCTTAATTCTGCGTCCACAAAAAACAGAGAATTTGGAAATGGGCACCCAGGCTGTGGTCTTCTTATGCGACTGAAGGGTCGATGTGATTTTAACCAGGACAGAAAACATCAAAGCCGAGCAGGAATTATAATCTAAATTTCATACGAAAGCCTTATAAGAGACACCCACATAGCAGGACTCAATTGCTAAATAAATCCTCACACCTATTCTACTGGCATCCTTCCTTCTGTCGCCAGCAGCGTGGGTCCATTTGCTCAGCTTAGAAATTAAACATTAACTACGAGGTTGAGCCTCTTTCCACATTCCAAGGGTAAAAGTTGTCACTCACACAGTTTTTAAAAACACTCTGGCCAGTTGGAAGGATGAGAAGGAAGGAGGAGAAGGGTTACAAATTTACAGGTGTTGAAGTTGGACATTTTTGTTTCCTAGAAAGCTGAGTCAACACAAGTCCTTTCCCACTCCCCTTCTCTCAGGAATAAAGGCAGAACTTTCCCCTTCTCTTTGGGCCCCATCCGGCTCTTGTTGATTTAACAGTGTTACTGACGAAGGTGAGAGGCTGCTTTTTCTAAACTGATCATTGCTCTTCCTAATTCAAACTCTGCTTTACTTGCTTCAAAATGCCAGAAGCTTTGGTTTAAGAAAAAACAAACCTTTAACCATGATGCTACTCCATGATGCTACAAAATGTCAAATCAACATTTTTCTGTCATTAGCTGATGGTTTGTTGTTTTGGTTTGGTTGGTTAGTTTTTGTTTTTGTTTATTTATTTTTTTTTTTTTAAGAGCTGAAGACAACAAAAAGAGTAAAACCGTCTGAAAACCTACCTTATGCAATTCTCACATAGGAAAAATTCCCATTGGAGTCAAAGCTTCTTTTCTCCTCCTAAAGCTTCTAAACCTACTCCTGCAATAAAGCCATTTTTTGCCTCTGAGCTAAATACCTGGAGGTTAGGTCTGCTGTGGCTATGGATGAACACATGCATACATGTACACACATGGCATTATAGTCATCTCATGTCTGGGCCTTCACCACTCAAGCTCAGCTCCTATGCTATATAGCAGGTAGTACAAGTATTAGACACATCTCTGAAATGCAAGCTGGTGAAACAATATTTCAAATTTTTTTTAATCTGGCAAAAATCTAATATCAGTAATCAGCAGAAATATATAACTTCAGATGGCGTTTCATTCAATTATTCTATTAATGCAATGACAAGATTGTTTCTGATTTTTCCAGCATTTCTTCTCAATGCTGATAAGAAATATGTTTGAGACATCTCTCATGATAACCTCAGACTCTCCTAAACATGATTAAAAACACAAAAGCCTAGCAAAAAATCAAAAATGAAATATTTATTACCGCATTTTGTGACTTAACACCTTTTTTTTCCTTTTTAAAACATAACGTCACAGTCCTCATACAAGTATTTTAATGTAAATTTTGACAAAGCTTAAAGGTAACAGCATTTTCTTCTAGTGAGGAACACGTGCTGAGAAAGGAAGAATTCATGGACATACAATACCAATTCCACAGCAGATCTGATACTAGCAAAAACATTCTTTTTTTTTTTCAATTGAGGTAAACACATAGAAT